>NW_026855867.1:0-33685 GCF_026571515.1 Ruditapes philippinarum
ACAAATAAAGTAATTATTTGAATGAATTTTATTACATAGACAAGAAAGAAATGTAAAAGGAATGCTAAGAAAGTCACTATTTCATTTATATTTGTTAAAATTTCGATTTCGCATTTTACAATGTTTAAAAAATGTTAAATAATGTCTTGCAAAAGCTAAAGGAACTTCTACCATTTTATGCATTTCTTAACATTTCTATGTGTATGGTTTGCTTTAAATGTCAATTAGCTTCCTTCTTCGTCATGGTATAGTCCAAACGTTATGTACATGGTAACTTAAAACGAAAAACACGTGAAAGCATATAAATGTTGAATACATGTATGTTTGCAGCTGAATGTGCTATTCTTCAGTAAGATGTTAGTTTTGTATCTTCTTGCACTAATATGATGTGCTGATATGATTAACGTCACTTCTCTTCAAATATTGTCTTATGTAATATATATAATTTTACATCTTTGAAATTGTTCTTTTTTGTATAATTATGATGCTTTTCTTTGCTTAATGTTGTTTCTTTTCATTGACTGTGTTATGTAATATGTATATCTTCGAACATTCGGAGGCAATAAAGATGTATATATATATATATATGTCAGTAAAATTCCTGCATTTATACTTCTCTGTAGCTCATTAATTTTGTCAATTGAATTTTAATATGACTGATGTAATTGTTGATATTCAAATGATCTTCGTGGACAAAATCTTATTTAGCATATCAATTCTTCTACAGCTTACATGATAATTTATAACGTTATTCATTTCGTATAGAAGATGTACTGTGTACTCTGTATATCTGTTATATATTCTAATGTTGATGTTTGCCTATGTTGTCATAAGAATAAGGTTCCTTATTCCTAATTCGACTTTAACATATTTTCAAAATATGTTTATACAGATGCTTTATGCAATGATTTAAATGAGGTATAAGGAACGGGTTCATTAATCCTCGTTCGATTTGAATATTGTTTAAAAATAGGTCGATGCAGTTACTTTATTCTATGATTTTGTTGATTGATTTGTGCAATTTTCAACAGATTTGATAAAGAAAGAACCGTTCTAGTTTTCTGATAATTTTATTTTAAATACATACTATTTCTGCTGTTTCTTTTTTAGATTTGAATAAGGAATCAGGAACTAGTTATTATATATACTTGGGCATCACTTTGTTCAAAAACGGTAATTGGCACCGAACACAAAAATGTGTAGCACAACACGCATCTTGTGGCGCTGCATAAACTTATTTTAATCTTTAAAAATATAGAAATAACGGTCGCACAGAAATGTATATTGTTTAACCCATTGGTTGATTCCATACTAAATTACGAAATATGGGGATATGCATTAGGCAGCTGACATCGAACTTATACACAGACGAGTATGGTGAACTAGGGCGATTTCCACTTCATATATACAGAAAAATAAATATGATCAAATACTGGATAAAAATCTTGAAACAAAATGATTTATCTTTAATAAAGAAAACGTATTTGTTTTAAAAACCCGATACAGACCGGGGATATACGTACCGAAATAATAACTGGGCCTCCCACATTAAAACATTACTGACTGAGATTGGGCTAATGTATATATGAAATTAATAATTCGAAATTGACATACCGTTTAACATGATTAAACAACGGCTTTTCGATATACTATAGTATATCTACAATTTTGGTACTCCGATATAAATAACTCTAGTCGTTAGAAATATTATTGTATATTCAAATATAAATTCGAGATAGAAAATTACTTGAATGTCATAACGGAAAATAAATATAAAATCGCGATGTCAAGATTTAGAGCTTCAGCACATGAGTTATTTATCGAAACCCGAAGATATCATAACATTCCTCATGAACAAAGAATCTGCAAATCGTGCAATATGCGTCAACCGGAAACAGAATTTCATTTCCTCCTCGCAAGAATTAAATAACTATCTAAAACCGTACTATCATCATTGGCCATCAATCAATAAATTAAAGTTAATGTCCGTTAATTCTAATTAGTGCTCGCCAAGTATAGGTTAGAGTGTATATTGGGTGTTCTTCGTAAATAAGAAAGCTAACAAGGAGCGGAGCTTGCGAAGCGACTGTAGCTTTCTTATTTACGAAAAACATCCAATATGCACTCTAACCGGCTTAGTGCTCCGCCCACTTGCGTTTTATAATATAAAACGCCCAGTTTATATAAAATCTGTTCTATTAAGATTTGTAACCTGAAAATTTGAAAAATCATCGTCGGTGATTGGCTTAAAACAATTGGCGAGCACTAATTAGAATTAACGGACATTAATGCTCGCCAATTTTTTTAAGCCAATCACCGACGAGGATTTTTCAAATTTTCAGGTTTCAAATCTTAATAGAACAGATTTTATATAAACTGGACGTTTTATATTATAAAACGCAAGTGGGCGGAGCTAAGTTTCGAAGAGCGCTAAAGTGAAATATACGCATGTGCAGAGATCTTGAAGTTTACTCCTACTAATCAATATTTATGCATCATGTTTTTTCCGTACACGCACATGTATATCGTCACTACGGCATAGAATTAAAAAAAGAGGTTCATTGAAATGAAAACAGGCAAAATAACAGTAAAAATGTTTTATCAATTACGGACCCAGTATCTTTTTATAATTTCCAAATAAAAAGTTCACTTATTCCAACAAAGTATGTATGTAATATTTCTTACTTTTTATTTAAATATTACAGCCCGTGCCGCTGCAAAACCGAAAGTATGGTGTTTTTATTAATTTTACATTTATTTTTGACAATATACTGCCATTTGTCCGAAGATGATATGTATATGAACATAATAAATACGCAAACTCCGCTCCTTTTTAGCTTTCTTATTTACGAAGAACACCCAATATGCACTCTTACCTATACAAGGAATAACTGTAACCTTGCTAAATACTTATATTTTGCAAATAAGAAAAGAATTGTGTAAACCATACACTAGTATGTTATCCTATGTACAAAATTAGTCTTTGTTTATTTCCACATACATGCACTGTATACCAGCATATTAAAGTGATATTTGTTTTTCCCCTAAAAACGCTGTTATCAGTAAACTTTATTGTTCTGTCCTTGTTATGACAATATATTCCATGTGTATAACGGATAAACATTGATTTTAACAGTTTTACTTAAAATTTAAATATTTCTTTCTTCTGAAAAATGCGTAATCAGTATACTTTATATTAAATACAAAATGTTTTGGCTTTATACTTTACGTAAGAATTAGAAATCTAAGTTCTTCTGGAAAACATGTTAATTATTTACCATTATTCTCCATGTTGGCTATAAACATTGTATAATATGTTTAATGCTTAATTAAATTTATGTTAGGTTACCTAATCACTATGATTTTCTTTGTGTCAATATGTTTTATATAACATTATTGCTACTGAAAATCGACCTTTAACTAAGACCTTCTGTGACGTAAGACAATGATTGTGACACGTATAAGGAAACCGTACGTGTTTTTCACACAAGCAAAGAATTTGCGCCCGATAATTAAATAATGAGTAACAACAACAGAATGATATTATCTAATTTAAGAAAACCCAATATTAAATCAATATTATACAACAAATTATCTGAACTACCATAGAAGACAAAACGGCCTTGAATCATGTGTGTTAATTTACAATTTCTGAGAACAAACCTTTTTTTGGACTATGCTGGAGAAATAAATGATATTTTACTGGATATTGACTTTTTGTTTTATGAAAGGAATTTAGATAAAAATGGATTATGTGGAAAATGCAACAGTCCCAGATATTTCCGATGTTTCTTTTGAACGAATCTTAAACGCCGATCCGAGAGAGAAGATAGATATATTCTGTCCCGCCACTGATATATCAAAATATGTGATGTGCTTAGTCTTAGTTATATTAATGTGTGACGTTTTCACGATTGTGTCAATCATATCAACAAAACGTATCCCGTTTGCTCCTAAACTTTTGATAAGTATCACATTGATTTGCAATTCATTGTTTCTTGTCATATGTATGATAGCACATGGAGCTGGATTTACTAAGCCAATTAGTTGGGCAATTTTAACTGAACTTGTACGGATTGTGACAGTAGTGTCTTGGACATCAGTGACCATTTTGTCGCTTGAACGTGTCATGTGCCTATATCACCCTAACCTATATACAAGAATAGCAAATAAACGAACTATTACAAAGGTAGTTATCGTGGGTATATGTTTGACACTTTGCATCAAGTTATCCGTGCGTTATTTACTTATTCCTCTTATAATGGACGACGAATTCAATTTCATACAAGCAACTAAAAACAGTGAGTTAATTATCTGTTTTCTTGGTGCCTGCTTATTTATCAACACTGTATGTTACATCGCCATCTTTCGTGTAGTAAAGAAACTGATGAAAGTAATAGAAAGCTTGCACATAACCGGAAGCCAATCTACTGACAAACATTTTGTTTCAACAAGAAATATCACGTGCATTATCGTGGTATTTCAGTTAGTGCACAATCCTCTATTTATCTCAGTTTGTGTTAATGCCTTCACAGAAAACAATTCAGGGAACACAAGAATATCAGCACTTTTCATGCTTATAATGTGCACTGTGAACCCAGTACTGTACGCCTGGAGGTTAAAAGAATGCAGATATGTAATGTTCAGATTTGTTGGTAAAGCCTTTAATATTTTTGATAAAAAAATTGAAGTAATGCGTATTGAAGTGTATGACATAACTGTACAAAATGTATAAATGAAATGAACAAATATAATAAGATTCAAGGTATATACATACATACATACATAAATAAGCATAAATACATACACGTTGTTCTTTTACTGGATAGCTTGCAGGTCTAGTCCATCGGCTGCCACTTTCAATGAAAAGTCTATGTGATGATAAGCTTAAACATAATGAACAAACACAGAATTATCTAAAGTCTATAAAATAAACATACTGTTGAAAATGTTAGTATAATAGCTCTACTGGAATTATTTTGTCTATTTGACCAGTTTTATAAAAACTGACCCTTTAATCTTTGTTTCATATTATACAAAAATAGTTCAGAGTCTCCAAGTGTCTGAAATTACCACACTTCATAAAAACCAATAGTACATAATAAATCTTTCAATAATAAACACCAAGTTATTCTGTTTGGATTTTCAATTATATCTTGTTTCAACATTAAGTACACCTTAATATATTTGTTTTCATTTGTAGCCAACAATTTTATCCAAAATTCTAAAATGTTATGATGTCTCATATTTTAAGGCATTCTTCCTAATTCACCATAAATAAAGTCGTTTTGTGTGTTTTTCTTTACTCCTTATAGTCTTTTGCATAATTTCATATGTAAGCATTGTACGGCCTTGCCGTGAGTAAACCCCATACTTTATTGAGAAACTCCGAAAACTGTCCATTACTTGAGAGAATGGATAGATCGAGGCGCTGTGGACAGTTTAAGGAGTTTCTCTGAAGTTATGGGTTTTAGTAAGCCAGTCAATAGAAAGAACACATTTGTAGTTTTGTAAAAAAGTTTTAGTTGTTAACAAACCGAAACGACACGAACTTGGAAGAATATCTTTTCAGTGTAGACACCTGTTTAATATCATTAAACACTGGATAAAAAATCTAAGAAGTAACGAAAATAGTTACATGTATAAGATATATCAATTGACTAAGAATGATTTCGAAAATAATCCATTCAGAGTTAATTGGTTTTCACGATTGAAAATGTATTATGTGTTTTAGGCTTTTATGAAGTTTGGTAACAGCACACTGTGGAAAATGCAGAGATATTTCTAGAATTAGTAAAGCAAAGATTGAAAGATAATTTTGTTCAAAGCTGGCATGATAGGATACAAAGTTCACCACGAGCATTATTTTATAAAAAAATATAGCAGTTTTCAAGTTTCAAAAATATCTAGGTCACATAACATTTAATAAATTTTGTTTTTCATTAATAAGATTATGAGTGTCTTCTCACAGATTGCAAATAGAGGCAGATAGATGGGCTAGGGGGGAAACGGACAAAAATCCTCCCGGACAAAAGCCCTCCCTTCCAAAACAAGGGCTTTTGTCCGCCTTGTCAATTTTGGACGGGAGGGCTTTTGTCCGGGAGGGCTTTTGTCCTACACTCTGACTAGGGCATTAAGAACACCAATCGATGGAAGAAACTGTGCTATATGTTATTCTTTAATTTTCACTGTACACTAATTTAATGAAAATATATATACATAAAACAGATATTGGAAGCATCTAAACATGATTAAATTTGTTGAAATGTTTACAATAGTGTGAAAATTGTTAGGAAACTTGGAATTTATGTATATGTGTTTTTGAAAAGCGAAATAATGTGTTGTACTGAAAGGTTATGCGTGGATTATGTTCTTTTTTTCCTCAACTCTCGATCTATTTTAAGATTAAATTCTTATTAAATGTGTAGTATCATTACTTTAATGGAAGCATTAAAGTGTAATACTTATGAAATACTTACGATATATCCATAATATTGGTCTTGAATTTCGTCTCACCAAGACCAATAGCTCGATATAGAGATCGTTATCGACATAATGACTGCAATGGATTTATTTTATCAAATATAATTATATGAGGATATCAATATGATCTGCGCATTGTATCCGTACGTAAGTCTTTTATGTATGTATATATATGTGCTTGTTTGTTAGTATTATCCATGTTCGAACTTCTCCAATTATTGATGTGTCAGGTACATTTTTGCTTGTCATTGTTCGCCATTTATAACATGCTTGTGTATAATGCCATCATGGCCGCAGAGCTGCATCAGTACTAAGGGTGTAGTACTTAAGTACCAGTACCAGTACTTGGCAAATTATGCAGTACCATTACCAGTACCAGTACTAGATTTTAGCTCGTACTGCAGTACCAGTACTTTTTTTGGTGAAGTAATTAAGTATCAGTACCATTACTTTTATATATTCATCCAAAGTTTGAATAAATACAGTGTCAAACAAATAATTGCAAATATTATTCAGCAAAGAAATAAAATCATAATTTACTTTAAAGCTGCATGCCTCCAGATGACCCAAACTATTTCAAGAAAATTAAACTTGGAAAAAAAATTACTAAAACTTTGAGAAAAGTAAAACAAATTAAAGATTCAAGTGATGTGCAATTAATGACTGTATTTTTGTAGTATTTTATCACCATATTTCTACTGCGTTACTAAGGCAGTAGGGGCTATTTATGCATGTTTTGACCACTTTTTGGTAATTTACGAGATTTTAAGTGCTGATTGTAATGTGACAAGTACTTTTTTTGTTCATTTAACAATATTTTACCTTTAAATACATTTTTAAAATTTTCATGAAAATTAGGATGAATCTGGAGGCGTGGTGCTTTAAAGTTAACATAACATATTTACAACTTTATAGTTTTAACATACTTTTTACAAACGAATACGAAAAGTTTATTTTACAAACAATATTTACTCTGTGTGTGTGTGTGTGTTTGGGTTTGTTTACCCTCGCCACCGGAAAGAGACCATATGGGCGAGCATATACTTCATTTATATCACTATTTACAACATATATTCATGTCATATCTAATTGTTTAGTAACCAGTCAACTGTATAAATAGGAAGACGGACAAAACCCCACCAGTTAAAACCCCACCACTCAAAATTTTATAGAGTGGACAAAACACCACCACTAAATTTTACAGAGTGGACAAAACCCCACCACTTACCCATTATTGGGCAAGATTTGATGAATTAAAATATATATAATATACAGTACACATCTTCACATTTTATTTTTTAATTTCAAATTTAAGAGATTATACAAATAATTTACAAACTGTTAAATCAACATCAAAGAGCAGTCATTTATTCGAGACTGTGCCACATTTATGACCTTGAATTATCCATTATTTTTAGTTTCTTCAAATTCATTTCTTCAATTTATTTATATAAAAAATAAACTACTTACTATTAATCAAGAATGAAGCACATTTTCATCAATTAATGATTAAAAAATTGCACATTTTTATAGCACATTTTTTAATTTATTCAGTTCAGTCAATTTTCCTTCATTGTACTTCATTGTACTTAGTTTAAGTGGATACTGTGGCTGATAGCATATAGAAACTCGGGTACGGTCTTCTCCTTATTGATGAGTTGTTAACACATTCTTTTGAGTTTTGCTGATGCACAATTGTTAGTTTTTTTAACATGTTTACAAGATAGTTTTGTCCACTCTATAAAACTGAAGTGGTGGGGTTTTGTCCACTCTGTAAAATTAAGTGGTGGGGTTTTGTCCACTCTATAATATTTAGTGGTGGGGTTTTGTCCACTCTATAAAATTTTGAGTGGTGGGGTTTTAACTGGTGGGGTTTTGTCCTACATTCGTATAAATACAATGCAAACATCTTTCATTTAAAACACAACAGTCTTTTGTTGCCTTTCACACCTTCACACCTCTGTTCAATTTATATCAAAGTAAATAACAACTTTTTATGGTGCTAACAATATCACTTTTTTTACTTCAAATGGGATTTTTTAGAATAGAAGAAATTAATTAGTGTTTATTTTGCTCTTTTACTAGTAAATACAAAGTAATAAAAGATTTTAATAAGGATATTTTAGGGTAAAGAGTTATTGAGTCTGTTTATCTTAATTTAATTTTTACTTAAGGTCTTTGGTGCTTTTTATGATGAATACTATGTTAACATTTGAAGGAATATTGCAGCAAATTATCTTTAGGTTTGATAACTTACTTTTTCACACAAAAAAAATATAGTTAATGTAATTTACAGCTTTATTTTATGAGAAAAATTGATGTTATTTTTAAATTTTATCAAAACCAAAAGTACTGGGTAATGCAGTAGCAGTACCACTTTTTAAGACAGTAATGCAGTACCAGTACCAGTAGTAGCAAAATTTTGTTAGAGTAATTCAGTATCAGTACCAGTACTTGCAAAATCGCTGCAGTACATACTGCAGTACCAGTACCAGTACCAGTAATGCAGCTCTGATCATGGGCATATTGCCGAATGGAATAAAAGAATAAACTACTATTACTATAAATAATGTATTGTTTACTATTGTATCTACGGTTTGAATTATTTAAGGTCAATATTTACTTGGATAAAAACTGGTCAACAACTCACAGCATTAAATTACAATTTGTTTACATGTTTAGTTTCTCAGTGTAGGTTAGACCGAAATACCGTTTACGATCTGTGTATTCATACTATTTCGTTCGAGGCACTTATCCAAAGACTGACGGAAAGGGCGGAACAGTTGCGATTGTAATTTTTATTTTATTTTTTTATTTTACACTTCTACTTTCACGTATACATGTATGTCAATGTAATTTTTATGATGATGATCTGTAACTGGTCAAATTAATAAAATGTATTGTTGTTGTTGTTGTTGTTGATGATGATAATTGCAATGTACAATTTAAAACAGTGAAATTATCAGTTTTTGTTTCACTTATATATTTCTATAAACCACCGAAAAGCATGTAATAAATGTAATTCATAAAAATGAGAAAATGAGTTTCACGTTAACTTTTATTTATCTGCCCCGATGTACAGTACAGAACCTGATGTATTCAAATACGTATAAAAAATCTAAAAAACTTTATTAATGTTGTTAGAGATTATATTACTTGATTGTAAGAATGTTTTATCGATATTGTAATAGACGTCTTGATAAATATAATTGTTTCTTTTACATCAGGCAAGACTTTCACTGTTTACACCATAAGTCTAGCGGCCTTATGTTGGCAGCCTTCCACTTTCTGTAGAAAATCTTATATGTGCTTAATTCCTTTTCTTGAACGTATAAAGGTTCGTTACTTTTTAAGCGTAATATGGGTAAAAGTCGGTTTGTTTCAAATCAAACAAGCTATTGTATGCAGAGCAGAAGGTACAATTGTTTATTCCGGTGGTCAAAGTAATAGAAAATATTTCATAGTAAGAAGAAAGTTATTAAGGTATTTTAAAAAGAATACAAAATGAAATGTATTGAGATAATATTTGATTCGTTATTATTTATAACACCAACATGTTTACTAGCAAAACTAAATGCACACTTTTTAACTATTTCGCATATATCTACAATATTTCTATATTTCTTACTGTACGCGTGATAATTGGTTCGAAACGCAAAAATTTTGATTCCTTACGATGAGTTTTCTGTTCTCTGGGCATTGGCAATTAGTGACTGGTATGATGAAAAGCAGTTTCATTTAATGAACAATTAACTATACCATACATGTACTTAAATGCGTACATGGTTATAGCATTCGAAAATGGATACAAGGAATGGGGAGGAGTTTTCCTTGCTCTGATTCCATGAACTATAAAATTACCTCTTTAGAAAACTCTCTAAATCGACATGTGTTTTCTTTTCAGTGAAGTAGTTGTCCTTTATGATTTTATAAAAAAAAATTATAAAAAGAAACATAAACGCCAACAAGAGGTTTTACATTACACTATTCAACAATTGTAAATAGTTAGTGAAATAAACATACATGTATATTGTATTCATGTTACGATGTATATGAAAAACAATTGGAATTGTAGCATCAAGAAACTGCACATTCGAACTGCACAAACTATCCTTGTATTCAAGTTCACTATTGTTTGAGAGGTTTGTTTGAAATAAATCATCAAGACTAACAAGTTCTCTTTTTGATGAACCCAGTAGCACGTCCTTGGTTTGTTCTAAAACATACAAAAGCAATATGAGCCGCGTCACGACAAAACCAACATAATGGGTTTGCGACCAGCATGGATCCAGACCAGCCTGCGCATCCGCGCAGTCTGATCAGAATCCATGCTGTTCGCTATCAGTTTCTCTTCTTGTTATAGGGGTTTTAAGCGAACAACATGGATCCTGATCAGACTGCGCGGATGCGCAGACTGGTCTGGATCCATGCTGGTCGCAAACCCATTATGTTGGTTTTGTCGTGACGCGGCTCATGTCTTTTTGCTTTCTAATAGACTACACCCCCATTGACGTTCCCTTTCTCCAATCTGCCTCAAAACTCTTTTCGTATTTTTTCTTTCCCTGGTGGTCTGACATCAAGGTCGTGGATTCTGAAATATTTTATAAATTTAAAAACATTTTGGTAAGAGGTATATGTTATGATAAATACTTTACCTATTCAATACAAAAAAAAGTTTGTGTCAGACATAAACACTGGGAGTGGAATACAGATTGTCTTTTGCATTTTGATAAACTGCATATAATTTAAAATAATAAAATAAAAAGGAGAGAAAACAATAAATAACTAATCATCAAAGGAAAAATAATTCTTATAATAAAAGTGACCGAATAATGTGAGTATTTACAAATATAAGCTAGGTAAATGTCGCCACCAATAAAAAAAAAGAAACAGAAAAAACACCATATATTTTAAGCAAGATCCTAAGATTATTTATGGTATATAGTTCTAAGTATTTTAAGTCTCTTTCTCATATTTACAAATACAGTACATACAATTCATATACAGTTAAAATACATGTAAGACCTATTAACTGAGATTTATAAGAGACATATGTATCTATAATTTGTTTATTTACATATAAAACAGATAAGAACTAGTATACTCTTGTTAATCTTATCTAATTTTAAAATGAAAGAAAAAGAGAGGAAATAATTTGGCAATATACTCCAAAATGGTTGTAAAATAATGATAATATGTTTGATTTAATCAAACATATTTAGAAATTAAATTGTGCATGTGTAAATAACTCATTTCTTATATCATCAAATAACGAACACTTGAAAAGGGTATGAAACTCATCTTCAACTAAAGTGACACAAAACGGACAAAGGGTAGACCCTCATAACGGCCAGTCTCGACTCTTAAAGGTGCCACTCCAGCTCTGAACTTAGCAAACGCTACTCTATTTACGCATTTCATGTATAATCTTACAATATTTTTCTGTACAATAAACTTGTTATAGAAACTTATATTTTCTCAGCTTATTACCACCTCTTCCATTATTACTTACATCCTTATTAATATTTTCTAACCATGTTAACTTAAAATTATTCATCAGGTAAGTATGAACTTCATCAATTGAAGCTTTCTTGTCAATACCTATATCTATATGATTCACAAATTCATCACAATATATCTTCCTAAGCTGTGTTTTAATTCTAAAATTCCAATTTCTACATCTGTAATTACTTATTGTATTCAAATGTTTATAAACTTTTTTATTCAATCTATCATTGTCCATATAACTTATTCTTACAATAAAATTATTAACACATTTCCGCTGTCTAGCAGTTGGAGGTACCCATGCATAATAGTAGTAACTGTCCAAATTATCGAACCTTTTGTAGCGTACAGTTATCTTACCTTACCAAACCCATCGTACACATAAATAGTTGGACAACAATAATGCACATAGGTATTTGCTATGCAACTCATTAATAAGTATCTACATAAGTTGTTAGTAGAAATAGCAAATAATATTCACGATATGGGCTTTGATCTTATGACTTTTTCGCCAAAACAAAATCAGTTACTGCCAGACAAAATTTGCAATTTTAAAAGAACAAATGACCAACTTTTTATATTATTTTAGAGACAATGTTGTTAATACACAATTTTTATACATGTATTTGACCAATGCTATTTCCGAAGCTGTCAATTTTTATGGAAATATAAGCCATGCAGTTGCGGTGTGAAACTTGCTTAATTTCTATATTGCTACAATTCTACCCATAGATTGCAATACTAAGCGCGTGTGAAACCAATTTTACAACCTTGTTCTGCTAATTGCATGAAAGTGTTGGCTGTCGTTATAATAAGTAATTAGCAATGCAAATATGTCGAGCCATGGACGGTGTTGACATATCGTCTGCCTGGTTAAAGTCATGTTAGATGATTGACAGCTGACTTAGAGGGTAGGTTAAATACATATAAAGACAGTTATCATTATAATTAACATAGTAAATGACAGACTCAAGCACGTTTTCAATTTAACATGAAAACATTAACGTAGAAAAAATTAACATAGGGCAAAGGTTTTCACTGCAGTGTTGTTATATTTTTTCTGGTCCTTCGGGATCATTGTTTCCAGCACTCTTAAGTGTCGAAATTGAGTACTGCTCAAGTCGGTGCCAGGGGGCGTGAGAGATGTTGCACTTTGTCATCATTAATCATTTACAGACTCAATCAAACCGAGTCTGCAATTTTCACTTAATTTTGTTGTGATTAATGCTTCCGAGGGATCACACTTTCAAAGCATCTATCTCAATATCTATATATTTACAGGTAATTTCTTTGTTAAAAATGCTTTAAGTTGAAAGCAGGTAATTTCAAGCTGTAGAGTTGCAGCTAGTCCAACTAATTAGACTTGTCAAAGAGACACCGAGATAATTTTGGACGGGCGCTGTCTTTTTCCACGGTTTGACAGTAAGAAAAAAAAAGTCTGTAAAATGGGTCAAACCGTTCACGCCAAATTAATTAGGCTATCCTTTGGATAGATGAAAACGCTTTGATTTGTGCAAGCTGCAGACATTTTTTTATATCTCATTCTCTTTCTCGTATATGAACCACAACATGAAGAGAGTGGGATATTAAACGACAACAGTAGCAACTTCAAACCCATACGAGAAGGCTTTTAGAAACTCAACTTTATAGAGAAAAGTGCAGTTAATAACAGCAATACCTTTCCAGGAAGAACAACAGCAAATGGGATCTCGGTCTTACAAGTTACGTTAGTAAAATAAGTTGTAGTAGACGCGGATCGGATCGGGAGCCCTGGATTTGTAGCCAAACAATCTTGCTACTGAACCAACTTTTTATAATACACCTTGGTCATTCTACTTAGGATTTATAATACGTTTTATATACCAAAACATTTGATCGTATATAGCTGACTAATCATTGTTGTTCACAGTTTTTTAGAGTTAACAAACTTGCTCTTTAAGACTGTTTGCTCTTCATTTATTGATGTGTATGATTATAAAAAATCCGCATTTCTTCTTATATAATATTCTGAAAAAAAAATGAAATGGAAGGTAGGTCTGCTATTGTAGGTGTGTGGCCGCTGAACTGTTGACTGAATGAACTGTTGACTTAATGTCTCTGACGTTATAAACATGGATATGATGAGGCTATTATACACTATTGATTACGATACTGAATTATATTGTATAAGTCCAACAGAATTAGTATTGTACTCAACAATGTATAATGAACTTTTTTTTATTTCACACATCAGCAATTCTTAAGTAAAACACTTTAAAGAAAACACAAACTCGTAACTGATAAAGATGTATTTATTCGTGTGCAATATGTATTTGATATTGATTATTTTTGGACATGGAAAATGAAAAAGAGGCTGTATAGAGTACAATATGCATCTGATGCGGATTTTTTGGACTCGGGGAAATGAAAACGAGGCTAAATTGATAAGATTTGATCCGATAACGATTTATTTTGACACATCACCTGGTTCAAATACTGGAAGTTTATTGGTTAGATTTTATAAAACAGTTTAAAACAAAGATAATCGCGAATAATAATAATTGCAAAAGTTTTGTAGAAGTCCGAACATATTATAATTTACTTGCATACATTATATACATTGTATGAAATATAAACCTAACTTAATAATAGAACAGAAAGAGATTTGTACGGATACAATACGCAAATATCATAAATATTTTCTCATGTGTTTATTGTTTCTGTCATTCCAGTAAAATATAATATAATTTTCATAGATTCATATCTAAAATATAAACAAGTTTGCGGACGGCAAATGCTACTATATACGGCAACGCCGCCAGGACTATAACAATGCCTCTACTTTTTTTCAAAAAACAAAAAATAAATAAAGTCGAGCTTAAAATGCATAATTATGTTGGCAGGTATATAACCGTCGCATTTGACGTGCATCGGAAAGTGTCCATTGATATATGCACGGCAATAATATATTTGTCATTGTAATTACAAAATCTATGTCGTTACGTAATGAATTACATGCTCTAGTTTTGTACATATAAGTTGTCATGTATAATAACTATCATTTCATGTATACCTATCGATACTGACTTTTCAATACATTGGTGATATTTTACACATTCTAATATTTATGTTTAGAAAATGGGAAATAAAGGTATGACTTTAATTTTTAAAAAATGAATCAGACTTTTCATCGTTTATTTCTATTTTTCAAGCTACTTTTGAACTACTGGTGTGCATATTTTTACTATATTCATTCCAACCGGATTTGATAAAGAATTTTTAAATAATATAAAAATGAAAAATAAAAACAACAACATAAATACATGTATAGTGTTGTGATAAATGGTAAATCAGTGTCTGCAAAAGTTCAGAATGGAAAAATAAAATACATATCTTTACTCTCTCAAAATAAGATATTCTGTTCAACTTGTTCAAATAGAAAAGAAATAAGAAAAAATATAACTTGGTAATTCTAGTGATTCAGTACTGCATTTAATTAAAAGACACACAAAAATAACGAATGTTGATTTGGCGCTCCGATTGTGACTGCAAAATTACACATAGATGCTTAAAAAGTTGCCGAATGACCTGAGAATAAACCGTCACAATTCCGGTCTATATACCGGATTTGGTTTAAAGCGGTAATTACCTTTACCTGTACGGATAAGCAAATGTTAACGACATTACTTGCTATATTTAGCTTATGAAAGCCATTCGGGCATGTACATTTACATTTACACTTTACACAAAAAGGTTAAAAATTGATCTCACCCTTTTATATCAACCAGTTTTATACCTTTAAAGGAATTAAGCGTTACACGAAGTAAGTACAGTTATTTGTTTTTGCGTTCTTTTTTTTCTTGTTTTTGTTTATCTTATAATACATTTTTTTTTGGCAGACGAATTTTTAAATACGTTAATTTGATCTATTAAATAAGCAATAATGGGTTTGAACAAGATAATTTAGGCTGTTTCCCTGTATTATGACGACGTGAAATGACGAATATTTTGATGAGACATAAACCGGGTATCAGTTACTTAGTTTAACAATGACACTTTCGTAGGTCTTTTCTAGATATTTAATTAAAAAAAACAACAATTTAATGTTTTGACGTTAGATCAAATAAAAAAATCTCCCAATTACTTCCTTTAGATATTTCTATATCTGTTCTTCCTGATTGTATATGTTTTATATCGGATCAGTTTTATATATAGACGGATCAATAAAATGTGATATTGTCAATCTATAATGATGTTTCAATAACAGATTAAAACTTGATCTTTGAATGTACATTTAGTATGGATCATGTTAATTAGGTTTGTTTACATTAACGTTACGAAATATTTACACGGAACTTATGTTATTTATAGCTTGTTTTGTTTTTATCAAAGTTTTATTTCCCTCATCACGAGTACCGTTATATGTCATCTACATTTACATTTAGTATAAATCAATGTATTTTACACGCGTAAACAACAACTCGACCGTGGCAACTGATAAAGGTGCTTTGTAACAAGCATCCACAATAGGTAAACATACCTAATTTATGTGCACATGATACAATATGAACTAAATAAGTTTGCAATAAATCATACAGTGATTACTATGGTACCTGTATATCCGTATGGTCTTTTGTATTGTAATAATGAAATTCAATAAATAACGACAATTGCTAGTAAAATAATGTATTGTGAAAGTTTCACACGAATCCGCACATTTATTGAACTCAACATTAACAGTTACTGTAAACTGTAATTATTAGTGTGATAATTGATGCACTAAACGTATGCTGTCAAAAGTTTGACATATAAATGTCTAGTCCAATAGATTAGACGTTACAGGCTTGTTATAGTTTTATGTTGGTCAAGCCTGACGTCTAATAGTTATTGGTCAAAAACGCGTAGCATTTTGAAAAATTAAAAAAATGTCTGTTGACTTGCCTTTCAAGCTTTATTCAAAAGCTTATCTTCTGTTCTTTCAATTGCATGGTCTATCAGTAACAAAAAGTTTCAAATAATGTACTTATTAATTAAAAATAAAATTTAAATATCAATCTATTTCGCTCATCGGCCATACTGGTTAAGTAAAGCGTTTTACAGATTGATTCCAATTTTTTGAACGGAAAAATATTTTCGAACACACTGACGGTGCATCGGCAATTATTTCGTTGGAAAAATATTCCGTTAGAAACTTCTGGAGTCATTTAAACGCTTGCATTTGAATTAGCCAATCAGATTTCGCGCACTGTATGGCGGCCATTTGTATATCTGCTGTACATGGAATTTAATTAAATGAGAGGATTTAATCATGACTTTTCGGGTGTGACAGTTTAATTATTTTGTTGAAAGGTATTTAATTTTTAGTTTTGTTCATAAATAGTTCAAAATTTATGTAAATACACGCTGTTTTAATTGTTAAAATGCATTAGATCTAAATCGATGTCTAATGTCATTTTTTTTGCTACACGATTTTGCAAAGATCTGTTAAGACCTAACGTAACATGGAAAATGAAAAATGTAAAATATCAGATTAATGAATGATAAATATGAAATAGGTTACGTATAGGTCTTATAATTAGGACTAATAAATGTCCAAATATGACGTTTCTTATATAACTTACTCGGAGTTAATATAACTGTAAATAGGTTTTAAGGTAACACCATTTATATTTAGCTACATATTTTACAATTACAGAATTGCACGGATTTTGTTTATGTCACTGGGCTCTTACACGTGCACGACACACAAACGAAACAAGCCCGTCAAAAGTTCGTTTCTTAGGATGGAAAACAACATTTAATGATCATTTCTTCTGCATGACAAACTATTGCTTGTATGTGGAAGAAAATCGCACCTAAGCACGAGAAAAAGTTACTGCATGAGAAGAAAACTTTTAAAGCACGATAAATGATGCGTCAGATGAAGAAAATATTGTTATGATATAGTACAAACGAGTTTATACCGGTATCTAAAACATTAACGCTTCAAGAACGTGTCATACATAATGTTGTTATGCATTGTAAATTTAGTTTTGACTCACGCTTTGACATAGATATCAGACATTTTTATGTGACTGTGTTTACTAAATAGTAAATACGTAAACACAACGATGTTTGTGAAAAATACAATCGTGGTTTGATCTATATCACGTTCGTTATTGAAGCATACTGTAGAAGCAATATTATTAAAGGCCCATTATGTCTCTGAAATGCTTTTCCCTTTATTTCTCAAAAGTTTTTCATTTTGATGTTCTGTTAATGTTTCAATCATTGGCCAATTACCTGGACCATCTTTTGCTTCTATTCTTGTTTGGCATTTAGAACAGTTATATAATGACTTGGTATTTTGTATGGAAGTTAAAATGCTACTTTGTATACATTTTGCTACTGTTAATACAAATAATGTCATATTTAGCACTATTTTATTCAGTTGTTAAGTTAGCATCTAGAATATGCTGTAGAATAATTATATAAACACTTTAAAACTCATGTTTGCCCTTAAAGAAGGAGAAACTTATTCGTTTTATGGGCATACTGTGCCTTTAAACATGTTTAAATTAGATTTGACCCGCTATATATAACTTTACCCCACATACGTGGTTTAGATATTCAGTGCACAGCCAGCGCACATTGTATAGAAATGTGTGTTGTAAGTCACTAACTGTCATAGATATTATATAGAGGATATTGAATGAGTGTAAGTTCATTACTGTATTTATTGCACGAGTTGAATAAAATTATATTATGCGAGCCTCTTGCGAGCATTTTTATTCAACGAGTGCAATAAATTCAGTAATTAACTTACACGAATTTAATATTCTATTTATCACATACCCAAAATAAAGACCGTTTAAAGTGAAATAAGAGTCATTTTTCATTGACGCGCCTACAGTATAACGCTAACATTTAGCGCGTCTTTACACTATGTTTGTATAACGCTAATGACGTCACGTCAAAATATATGCACGGCCGTGCAATACCATATTTACGGAGTCGCAAAATCGGCACGGGTGTGTGATAAATATATCTTACAAATGAATTGTTACGTTACTTCTGTATAATTATACTTGTGTGCTAGCAAAGTAGGTGCTCGTTCTTATATTTATATCATCTGATACCAATGTTAACAAAATATCGATTTCAACATTTTATGATTTTATTATATTCTCATGTTAAATAACTATCATGGTCGATACCGATGAATATTTCATTTCAACATTTGATGCGTGACTGTTTTACCACTGTGATATATATTTTCTTTTTTTTAGCAATGTCACAGCCTATGAATTACGGAGAACCCCCTCCCGCGTATACACCTTATGGGGGTGGAGGTGGGGCATATCCACCACCACAACAAGGTTATCCACATCCACATGGGGGATATCCGCAGCCCGGGGGATATCCACAGCAAGGATATGGACAACAGCCCGGGGGATATCCTCAACAAAATTACGGGGGTTACGCTCAACCAGGATACGGTCAACAGCCTTACGGTCAAGGACAAACGATTGTTGTCACTCAGCCTCAAACGTGAGTTTTATTTATTTTATCGCTAACACCGTGTTTATTCTGTAACACACGGATATACATGTTGTAAGTTAAACATCTTTTTACTGTACATTTACTGACAACGAAAGTATAGAAGGTAGAAAGCCGTATATCTTTATTCAGGAAGTAATGCCATTAGCTACACCCTTCTTGTCTTTTCTTGGAAAAAATGGCGTAAATTGAAAAAAAATGTAAAATATTAAGATCGGAAACATTCATTAAAATATTGTACCATTTTATTTTTTTCAACACGTAATTGAATGTTTTCTCATGCATGAAAATGTGGTATAGAAATATAGATACTTTAATAGCAGGGTGTCGAGTAAACTGCGTCATAGTGATCGAATTAAGATACTGAAAATGCAAAAGCAAAATTTGATTTATCATCGGGAGGTCTCAATATAATCTTGATGCAGAAAACGTTAACTCCCATGTCATAGTTAACTAAAATTCCTACCCTGCTGTAGCCGGAATTGTCGAATACAGAAACTGTTGCCTAGTTACCACCAGTAAAGAGCCTGGTTAGTCTGCAATCGGGTGCACTCTAAACCAATCTCTATACTGACTAATCTACATTTTCATCTTGCTATAGTTATATGACTGAAAACAGACAAGTCCAAAAACAAACGGTCAAATGCAAACTTTCAGTATGTTAGCGGTTAGAATACAGGGATGATTGTATTTCTTCCTTGTGTTAAATTTATAAATACAATGTAACCCAGCTTAAAATGATATATGAGATAAACAAGGTCACTGAATTAGTATAACAGACTTGCATAGTTCCAAAATGCATTTGAGTGCCACGCCTGTGACTGCAAAAATGCACATAAATGCACCCGAGGTCTTCATTTTATATGTTGCCGAATGACCATTTCAGAGTTGTAATCACTTAATTACTAAGTTAATTAAGTCCATATATAGAAAGACTATCCTACAGCAGTTTTATTTCTTCAAATATAGATAAAATAGCATTTTTTTTAAACGAACCACCTGTTTACCAGAAACATATTTTCTAGTTCTACAATATTTTCAAATAAATATTTTACAGAGTTCAACAACCACAGAGTAGCCGGGACAAAGACCGTTCAACGGAATGTTGTTTACTGGCGGCTTTAGCTTTAGTTTGCTGTTGCTGCCTCATGGACTAGGAACCAGAGAACACCTTAATTGTGATATTTTTAATGTTTTAAATAATATGTAAGAATATATGTATAAAACGAGAGAAAGGATTGGAACTATTGTGTCAATTACAGATATAGAAAAAAATGGCCAATTATAATTTAATGATAATTTATGATTCGACAAATCCAAAAACAATGCTTGTAGCGTGCTTCACAATTGTTTGTTCTTTGTTGTTAGTGTTTTTTCTCTAGTTTAGAAATGTAGACCACAGAAAAAGACTGTTACAATAAAGATGCTGATTATGCATAAAATAGTTCCATGCAGGGAGACAGCATGTTTTTTTTTTACTGGTAGTTATTTGTTTTAAAGATATACTTCATATTTTATATTACTATACCTTGTATTTGAAATGTAGGATAATGTGTCCTTGCATTCTTCCGAAATTATCTTCCAACTACAGGTTACATCTTGTTTTTAGTAACCCTGTCTTCCGAAAACAAAAATTATTTTGTTTATTCATTTATTCACTAACTAATACATGTAATTCCTCGGTGACATTATCGAAGCAAAGATCTGTCTGTTCCCTTTGTAATGGCTGAAAATTTGTTTGTCATGGTAGAGCCCTGGGACTGAAATGTATGTTCGGAAAAATTTAAAATTTTTTGTGTTAAATTTTTGTTTTCCCCGACTCGAATAAAATTTGTCTATGCAAAGTAGCTTTCGCTCGAAATTTGAATCAAAACCTCTTTAAAAGGTGGCATCCAATCTTTTTTTTAAAACTGGGGGTCGAATTTGGTTTAAAAGCTTTACTTAAAAACTAGAAAAATTGGGTCATTGGTAGGAATTTGGGGGTATTTTCTTTTTGGGGCGAAAAAAGGTAGATATTTGGGAATGAGTTTTAGGATTTAATTTAAATGAGAACGTACCCACATTGCTGGCGATGTAATGTACGGACACTTCCACGGACTCATTTGTTTACACATGTATATATTATGTGTTTTTTTTAAAATAAAGTAGCATGCCCTTGTTATTAAACATATCCAAAAAAATCTTTCTTTGTTTATTAAATGGTCTAATCAGTTTGTACGCAATGATTGTAATTTAATATTTACTACTCTATAAGAGTTTGTAGTCTTTCTGTCGCAGGCCATTACAGGCAGTGGTGTACACACACATTGCTCGACATGTCACAATATTCGGTACACGGTCTAGAATTCAATTTGTGGTAACATACTGATCACTTTTAAAAGTTTGTTGTAAATTTTAGATACATTTTTATCAACTTTTAGTATCTAATAAAGTGACTATTTACGGTTCACTAACTTCATCTGCCTATATATGTTTGGTGAGTGTTATTGATTAATGTTGGATATATTATAATAATCGCATTTTCATCTGTATATTAATGTTGTAGATCTCGTCAAAAGCGCCCCCTATCTTCTGTTCTTTCAATTTCGTGCTCTTAATCGCCTTCTTTTTAAACCAGTGATGTACAAAATGTTAAAAATAATTAAGGGACATACAACTTGATTTCTTTGTAGTTTATATTCGCAATATTGTTGCATATATATTTATCATATGTATACATGTTTTATCCTTTTTGTACAGACGTGATTGAATAAATTTGTTATTTCTTTACGGTCTTGTTATAATTCACCTTGATTCTGCTTAGACTTTTATATACAAAGAAAACGACCTGTTGTATTAACATTTACATCTTTTTTACTCAAAGACTGTAAAATCATTTTATTTCTTAAAAAAAAAAAAAAAAAAAAAAAAAAAAAAAAAAAGAAAGAAAAATCGAAACGTTTGATTTTTACAGATTGAAAACTTATATTTTATATAACGGAAAAAAATGAATAAATGAATAATAAAAGACTTACGAGAATAAATCGTTCGTAACGCTTTACACTCTCATCCAGCACAGCAAAACTACATGCACTTTGCTGGTTGATTGATAGATCAGGTTTCAAGATTATAAAGATATATGGCAACATTCCAACTGAACTGGTAAAGGAAGCCCCATTCGTGCATTATTTTAGACACAGTCATCTGAGTGAAGCCTACGACCCTCCGTAAGCAAGCTGCATATGTTATTGGTCGGACAAGCTGAATTGTAACTTTTAAAATGTTCGTGAAGTTGGCAGCCTAGCAGCCTAGCAGCCCAGCAGCCTGAAGTTGGCAGCCTAGCAGCCTAGCAGCCTGGCAGCCTAGCAGCCTAAAGAAAACTTAGAATAGTACAAACATGAAATCGTCGGATATGAATCGGAAGCACATACTTAGACCATTGCACGTCTTATTTCAGTATCGCGATCTTTATTTTTTTAAATATTGAACTTTGTTTTTGTTTTGTTTTTTTTGACGCTTCGAAATTTGTGAAGTTAGCGGCCTAGCAGCCTGGCAGCCTAAAGAAAACTAAGGAAAAATACAAACATGTAAACCGTCGGAAATGAGTCGATAGCACATACTTAGACTATTCCACGTCTTTTTTCAGTATCGCGAACTTTATTTTTTTAAATATTGAACTTTGTTTTGGTTTTTTTTTTTTTTTTTGACACTTCGAAATGTGTAATGTTAGCAGCCTAGCAGCCTGGCAGCCTAGCAGCCTAGCAGCCTGGCAGCCTAGCAGCCTAAAGAAAACTAAGAATAATACAAACATGTAAACCGTCGGAAATGAGTCGGTAGCACATACTTAGACTATTCACGTCTTTTTTCAGTATCGCGAACTTTATTTTTTTTAAATATTGAACTTTGTTTTTTTTTTTTGTTTTTTTTTTTTTTGACACTTCGAAATTTGTAAGGTTAGCAGCCTAGCAGCCTGGCAGCCTAGCAAGCCTGGCAGCCTAGCAGCCTAGCAGCCTAAAAGAAAACTAAGGACAATACAAACATGTAAACCGTCGGAAATGAGTCGGTAGCACATACTTAGACTATTCCACGTCTTTTTTCAGTATCGCGAACTTTATTTTTTTTTAATATTGAACTTTGTTTTTTTCACTCTTCGAAATTTGTGAAGTTAGCAGCCTAGCAGCCTAAAGAAAACTAAGGATAATACAAACGAAATGAGTCGGTAGCACATACTTAGACCATTCCACGTTTTATTTCAGTATCGCGATCTTTATTTTTTTAAATATTGAATTTTATTTTATTTTTCATTCTGACGCTTCGAAATTTGGGGATTAAACATGTTTTCGAATAACGTAGGAAGTAGTCTTAATCTTAACATTTTCGCGGCTAATAATGTCGCTGTCTATGGACAATAAGCGACGTCATGTGACTTATTTATGATATGCTATTTTGTATGTATATGTTAAAATGAAGTTGACGATGTTCAACGCATATTTATTTTAGGTCTGTAAAGATAAATCGGTTGAAATGTAAAGAGATATACAATGCATATGTTTAAACGAGCACATTAATGAATATAAAGATTATCTGAACTTAAGAACAATACCCATTTGATCAATAGCCGCGATACTGAAATAAGACGTGGAATAGTCTAAGTATGTGCTACCGACTAATTTCCGACGGTTTTCATGTTTGTATTATCCTTTGGTTTTCTTTAGGCTGCTAGACTGCTAGGCTGCCAGGCTGCTAGGCTGCTAACTTCACAAATTTCGAAGAGTAAAAAAAAAACAAAGTTCAATATTAAAAAAAAATAAAGTTCGCGATACTGAAAAAAGACGTAGAATAGTCTAAGAATGTGCTAACGACTCATTTCCGACTTTTACATGTTTGTATTGTCCTAAGTTTTCTTTAGGCTGCTAGGCTGCCAGGCTGCTAGGCTGCTAGGCTGCCAGGCTGCTAGGCTGCTAGGCTGCTAACTTCACAAATTTCGAATTGTAAAAAAAACCCAAAAAAACAAACAAAGTTCAATATTTAAAAAAATAAAGTTCGCGATACTGAAAAAAGACGTAGAATAGTCTAAGAATGTGCTAACGACTCATTTCCGACTTTTACATGTTTGTATTGTCCTAAGTTTTCTTTAGGCTGCTAGGCTGCCAGGCTGCTAGGCTGCTAGGCTGCCAGGCTGCTAGACTGCTAACTTCACAAATTTCGAATTGTAAAAAAAACACAAAAAAACAAACAAAGTTCAATATTTAAAAAAATAAAGTTCGCGATACTGAAAAAAGACGTGGAATAGTCTAAGTATGTGCTACCGACTCATTTCCGACGGTTTACATGTTTGTATTTTCCTTAGTTTTTTTAGGCTGCTAGGCTGCCAGGCTGCTAGGCTGCTAGGCTGCCAGGCTGCTAGGCTGCTAGGCTGCTAACTTCACAAATTTCGAATTGTAAAAAAAACCCAAAAAAACAAACAAAGTTCAATATTTAAAAAAATAAAGTTCGCGATACTGAAAAAAGACGTAGAATAGTCTAAGAATGTGCTAACGACTCATTTCCGACTTTTACATGTTTGTATTGTCCTAAGTTTTCTTTAGGCTGCTAGGCTGCCAGGCTGCTAGGCTGCTAGGCTGCCAGGCTGCTAGACTGCTAACTTCACAAATTTCGAATTGTAAAAAAAACACAAAAAAACAAACAAAGTTCAATATTTAAAAAAATAAAGTTCGCGATACTGAAAAAAGACGTGGAATAGTCTAAGTATGTGCTACCGACTCATTTCCGACGGTTTACATGTTTGTATTTTCCTTAGTTTTCTTTAGGCTGCTAGGCTGCTAGGCTGCTAGACTGCCAGGCTGCTAGGCTGCTAGGCTGCTAACTTCACAAATTTCGAAGCGTCAAAATAAAAAAAACAAAGTTCAATATTTAAAAAAATAAAGATCGCGATACTGAAATAAGACGTGCAATGGTCTAAGTATGTGCTTCCGATTCATATCCGACGATTTCATGTTTGTACTATTCTAAGTTTTCTTTAGGCTGCTAGGCTGCCAGGCTGCTAGGCTGCCAGGCTGCTAGGCTGCTAGGCTGCCAACTTCAGGCTGCTGGGCTGCTAGGCTGCT
The DNA here is from genome assembly GCF_026571515.1 of Ruditapes philippinarum. NCBI lineage: Eukaryota > Metazoa > Mollusca > Bivalvia > Venerida > Veneridae > Ruditapes > Ruditapes philippinarum. Next base: position 25,593 of record NW_026855867.1, read on the forward strand.
AGGCTGCCAACTTCACGAACATACTTTTAAAGGGGTTAAAACACTGACAAATAATTTTAGCATTTAGCTCATATTTGTTAAATTTTACGAACAGCAAATCTAAGACATGCGATGCGTTATTTAATGGTCTTGATCAGAACAACACTGACAGTAGACTTGAAAAAGTTGTGGATGCCAAGGTAAATGCGTGTCGTGTCAAATACTAATATATAGAACTGTTAGTAATGGCCTGGTTAAATCACGGACATGAACGTTACAGACCTCTTAACTAAAATGTATGTTATAATTCTCACTGAATATAAAGAAAAACAGAGCTGGAATATCTTTCTGTAATAATAAATAACTTGAGACATCACAGTGATAACGGACAGACTGTTGTATATATACGTAGGGAATAACATACATGTGTTCAATTGTGTAAAAATCACATGGCACAATTATCTAATTAATGTTTGATAACATACATGTTTTAGTTGCAGTTTATTTGTGAAAAGAAAACTCACCCATTGCAAATTTGACGCACAAGTACATAATTATAAAGATTGGTTTGACTGTTTACAAAAAATGCAAAGGGGATTAATGTAGGGGAAAACAGACTTTAGACAAAGGAAGCTAATCGTGGAATGAATTAAAAGACATGTGAAAGTACTCCCCCTTTGATGCCCCCGTAGTTTAAAATTATGTATGAGGTATTTGTTTTCCCCAATCCCCCTTTTTGATTTTGGAGTTGAACAGTTTTTTCGGACAAAATAAATTTATTTCTTTTTGTAAACCCAATGTTATTCTTGGATTGAGTTTTTCCCAATTTTAAATGTAAAAAGTATTTCAACAAAAAAATGTTTTGTAAAAAAACAAAACATTTCTGTTTTTCTGAAAAGTAGCAAAACCTGTTCGGCTACAGCGGATATATTGGGTTTGTGTATACGCCGACAAAACGAAATTCTTTCTTTTAATTATATTTGGGAAACCCCTAAAGTTTTTATATTTTTTAAAAACCATGTGTTTAAAAAATGTTTTTCATATATAAAATAACATATGTTAAACCCATCGTCGGATACCCACGATTGATAAACATGTCACATAACATGCAATCAATGTTAATGATAAATGTTAGTGGTTCGGCCGTGGGTATCCGACGATGGTTAAACCAGGACCAAATTAAAATCATGTGTCAACAAAAATATGTTAAACTCATGATTATCACATGTTTTTCATATGAAAATATGCAAGAAATTCTTATACTGGTCATAAACGTAGATTGTGTACGTTTACGTACAATTATGCATGTCCAAATTAAAAAAAATGAAATCTTTTAACTTAAATTGTAGTTTATCATTTTAGATCTTGAAGTGAAAACGGTAAATCACTATTTGTTAGATCGGGATAATTGATACGTTATTACATACGGGGAGGAACTGTTACACGAAGGATGGAGTTCTTGTGATAACTGTTACAAAGTTCGTCGGAAAACTTTTGTATATACTACAAAAAACACTTGTCAAAAATAATAATTTTCATGATTAAAAAGTGAGTTTTAGGTGTTAAATCAAACTTTAATGATTAAGCTTGCCTTACATCTTGTATTATGTTTTATATGTAATTTTATGTATACATGTAAAGATGAGACTGAAATAAAGAAATAAATCTATTATGTGTCAAGAACAAATTCACGGGCGGGCCATTTTTCATTGCCTCTTGCTTAAAATCTGGTAGTTTTGAGTAAAAATTTTCAAATAATTTGCCAATTCGCCCGTATTCGAGTCTTCATCATTGTCATACATAATTACCTAATTATAATGCAAAATTGCAAACATAAAGCACCGGCTAACAAATTTATACCCGATTTTTCAAATGTCATGGAGTTCTTTTGATAACTTTAAAGATGTCCTAGAGTTCTTATGATAACTTTTGTTACTGCCGGAGTTATTCTTGTACTAAATCATGGCATATTTAACGTTGTTTTTTTTTTATTATTTAAAAAGGTTGTTAATCATTATGAAATGTAAACAATTCCTTCCTCGTGTTACAAGTACAGTACGTATATACATGTCATGTACCTCTCAAATAAACCTTAATGATTTTTGACAGATATTTCAACTTGTTTAACCGTGCACATTTAAAGGAATTAATCATTATAAATACAAAGAAGTAAGTGAAGTTATTTCTATATCCGTTTTTCTTAACATTTTGTAACACGTTAAATGATTCTAAAATTATGAGTATTCGATTATTATGAGATTCAACATATAAAACAGACGTCGATGAGGATTAAAGATAATGCAAATTTTAATAAAACACATATACAAAGGGAAAGAGTATCAGTTTCATGATAATTTAATTCTGATTTAATTTGATTTAATTAAACAAATCGACCTTTAGATGACAAGATGATTTGACTTTTAATAATGATGTATAATATTACTCTCAGATATCTTAGGAGTGACTTTTGACCTGATGTTTTGTTGTTTTGTATTAGCATAGCCAATGGCTTACCCACAGCAAGTATATCCCCAACCCCCGGTATATGCACAGCCCGCATATCCGCAACAAGGATATGGACAGCAGTTTGGAGGATATCCGCAACAAGGTTACGGTCAACCAGGATACGGCCAACAATCGTATCCTCAAGGGCAAACAATTATTGTCACTCAGCCTCAGACGTGAGTGTCGCCTTAATTATCGATAGATGGTTTAAACCGTACTTTAAATAGCAGAATAATAATTTGTTTATTTTGTTGCGGAACATTTTATTTTGTTTAAGTTCATTCATGTGTATTAAATAACATAGACGTACGTTACGTTAGATGATACAAATCTTTCGAGAATCGACCATAAGGCTATGGAAAAGATAAAAAAAATTGGTTATAAATTTTATAAAATTATTCCATACGATATAGCTTTATAAAGTTTATATATAATGTCACTGTTTTACTAAAAAAATCATCACTAGTTTTAATTTTATAGTTCAAGCTGAATTATTTTTTTAGATATATTTCAAGCTTATGGTTATTATACGCCCGTTTAAAAAAGGTTAATATATGCAAGATCAATGTCACTAAAGATGATAAAATATAGAGATTTTGTCCAGAGCATATCCCTTACACATATGGAGGGATTCTAATGAAACTTAATAGAAATGTTCACCACTACGAAAAGCTGTGTCATGCACATGAACCGGGTCTCTAGGTCAAAGGTCAATATCTCTAAGAGTTCATTGAAAAAACGCTTGTCCGGAGCAAAACTTCTACATGTATAAAGGAATTCAATATAACTTGGCACAAATGTTCACCATAGTAGGGTGGAGTGTCACGTGCAAAATTTAGGTCCCTACGGCCAAGGTCAAGGTCACACATATGGGTCTAGGCAAAGATAAAATATGAAAATGTGTATCCGAACCATTTAGTCATCATTTATTAAGGAATTGACAAATGGTCATTATCATGACTACGGATATGAAACATGTAATTTAGGTTAATATATGCAAGGTCAAGGTCACAAAAGATAATAATATATATATTGTGTCCCGAGTAAATCCCCTACACATGTGTAGGGATTCTAATGAAACTTGATAGAAACGTTCACCACTATGAGAAGCAGTGTTATGCGCATAAACCAAGCCTCTAGGTCAAAGGTTAAAGTCACACTTAGAGGTCATTGAAAAACGCTTGTCCGCAGCAAAACATCTACATGCATAGAGGGATTTAAATATAACTTGGCACAAATGTTCACCATTGTAAGGCTGAATGTCGCGTGCAGAATTCAATGCCTGTGGCCAAGGTCAGTCTCATACATAGGGGTCAAAGTTCAAATAAAAATATGAAAATGTGTATTCGGACCATTTAGACATCATTTATTAGGGGATTGAAACACAAATGGTCATTATCATGACTACCATTGTGAAGTTAAGTAATGCGCACATAATCCAGGTCCCTGTTACCAATGTCAAGGTCGTATAGAGGTCAAAAGTTGTAAACGGGAACCATTTAGTCATAATTTATTGACGGATTGTAATACAAATGATGACTATCATGACTATCATGACTACAAGTGTGACACATGTTATTTAAGTTAATATTTGCAAGGTCAAGGTCACTAGAGATAATAAACTATCCAGGTTTTGTCCGGATATTGCCCAGAACATTTCTCCTCTGTGCATATCTATAATGCCCATATTTCTGACAAAAGTTTTTGTGACGGGCGTATTTTGCGACGATGTTGTGTACCAAGTATACGTAAGTGTTAATTAGTAAGCATTTACAAAATTAAATTGGTCAAGAACGGCGCAGGAGGCATTCGTGTGACGCTCGTGTATTATCGTGTACTTTAAACGAAACATTTAACTCTCCGATCGTAAAACGTCGGCTCCTCCATAAGAGGCTGTGTACGTAAAACACGAATACACAATGCGCCCAGGTTATCAGCCAGTGTTCGTCGCGAGGGAGTAGCACAACTCTTTAAATTTCTGCAAACTTTAATTAATAATGGAATTTGTTATCAACTGTTATATTTTCTTTGCCTGATTGTGTTAGAGGTCTATTGCGAAGCATCATAGCCATTGAAATCAAGTTGTAATCTCTGGCTGGAACGAAACTCCTTGAATCTTTCAGGAAAACGACTTTATTGTCAAACCCTTTTCAGAGTTCAACAGCCACAGAACAACAACGACAAAGACCGTGTGGTGCAGTGCTGTTTACTGGCAACATTAGTGGTAGTTTGCTGCTGCTGTCTGATGAGTGACTAGGAACCAGGGAAAGTCGAACGCTTGATTATGATACTTTTATATTTAGATACATGTACAAATGTAGAACTATTGTGACAAGAAGGGATTTTGCAAAAATATGACCGATATGAGTTTATGATTTGACAAATCCAAACACGAGCACCACAAGTATTGCTTTTGTTGTTGTTGTTGTTTGTTTGTTTGTTTGTTTGTTTGTTGCTGTTGTTTTTACTAAAGATTTGCTTAAAAATCTTATAAAATAGTCACATGGGTGAAAAAGGCTTTCATTTGATATTACATGTAATTAACTTATTATATAATAATGCAAACAATTTTCTCGTACTTTCATTTCGAACTTTCATTGTCTTTCTGCTACTTATATTGGCTGACACCTAATCTGCATACGGGATTTTACACATACTATAAGGGGAATTTGTGCCTCTAAAACGCCCAAATGATCTTCTCCTCTTTTTTAAAAATATCGTTCTCTTAAAATTTCTACACTTAAAGAGAACAAGAAATATTATATATATTTCGAGATTTTTATAACATTGATGAAGTAAGTACCAACACTTAGTGCAAAAAAATCAGATCATTCGCTCTAATTCTGTCTAATCATTGTGTCGGAATGGCCCACAAAAAAAAAGCATTTTAAACGTTTTCTACTAGAATAGACCTAGATATTCGCATTACACAATCGATCTTCAATTCACCATTCTAAGTATATTTTTTTTAGTCTTTATATAATAACTTTTCCGTTTTAAACCCAACCCCCCCAGGCTTATCTTATTGTTAAGATTTTCAAAATTTTGTTTGTTTTAAAATCCTTTTTCGGCACCCAAAATTGAATTCCTTTTTAATCGTTTTTTCTCTTTTTCACCCCTTGTGATCTTAAACCAATTACACACCATAGTAACAAAACGTTCATGTTTCTAAATAAAATATTTTACAGCATGATTTCTATGTCTTGTCTAACTTTGCACTTTGTGAATAATATTTATAATGGTGTTATAAAACCATCAATTTAAATATCAAATCTTTCTATAAAGAAATAATTGAATAAACTTTTGTTTTCTATTTATGTCTTTTGTTTTTTATCTCCAATTAATTTAGTACCATTTTTTCTCAGAAACGTAAAAACCCCCCAGTTCCTCAATCGTCCCAAGGGGGTAACAAATGTTCTGGTTTTTTAGTTAAGCTTGTTTCCTTTGGTATTCAAAAACGATAGTCCAAGGATCTTATATTGTTAAAAACTTAAAATATACTCGCTACCAGTTTTCAACCAATTTAATGTTTGAGATCCACTTCTTAAGAAGAATTAAGTTCCATTTTTTACTTATCTGGAGGAGGAAAAAGTCACAGAGAACAGGTGGAAGTGTTGGATTTCACTGTGTAGGAAAGCAGCTGTTTCTTCACTCGCAGCATTATTAAGCACCAAAAACACCAGAATTTTATCGGTTTTAAAACTTCACTGAAAAAACCCACCCGATGGGAAAAAAAAAGAGAACCGGGGACACGCGAATCTTCCCGGGTTGTGCCCGGGTGGTTTCGCACTTTTTTTAAAATAATGAACTTGATATGTATTTTGTTGTTTTAAATTGTAACAAACGCTTCATTTCCATTATTACACTACATTTTGATAAATAGTATTACAAATACAATGTATTATAATATTTCATTTATGAAAACACATTATCCTTTTGGTTTGTAATGACTAGTTAAAATTCAATAAATGTACTAAAATAACAGATAATAAAGGTAAAGGTAAAACATTGAGATATAAATCTATATAATAAGATATTTGGAGAAAATCAACACAAACTTGTAAAAGCGGACTATATGGTTAAAATAATTTACAAAAAATTCTCAACCACATTACTTTAAAAGTTAACAAAAGAAGAAGTCCTTTAATTACTGAAGTATTCCCAATACATTTTTCTAGCTTAATTATCTACAAAATAACCTTAATTAAAGTACATGTATGACAATAAACATACAATAAAGAAGCCAGTATTTCAATTTATTTACAGGTTACATTATCAGTCTTATCGTTATAAAGTTTTGTTTTTTGGTGTTTAGTATTTTTTGAAAAAGTCAATGAATTTTTTTTTAAAATCTTTTGGATTAAATGGAAATTAAACTGAAGTTTTTTACTCCTGAGGGATTTTATTCATTTAAAAACCCGCTTACTATTAAAACGTTTTAAGTTTTATCTAAAAATAGTATGTGCTAAATAAAATGTTTCTATATGTGTTTTGAAAAATACATTCCATTTAATAATTATTCTGCCGTAAAAAGATCATGTGTGCTGAAACTTTTTTTTACCAGAAACAAAAAATCAGTTCTGTTCAGTAGGAAACAATGTTTAATATAGAGTGATGACATATTATTATTTATAAAGTAATTCTGATAATTCGATAAAAATGTCTCGTAAATTACAAGATTTCGTGCACTTGATGTCACGTGATTATAACGCTCGAGATATTACCGAAATGGGAAGTTACGTCACTTGGCTACGTAGACGAATCACGGTGTTGAAGAATATTGATACTCGTATGTTTTGTATACATTATTTTCTTTTTCGAGATATTCAATTCAATTCTTTATTAATTTTGCAATTAATATTTATAATGTTTACAATACCGATACAAATATAAAAGAAACACAACCAAAAAAAGTAGGTAAAACGGGAGTGCATGCTGGCCTACCCAGGTTCTGGTGACAGGGCTTATCACCTCGGTTGAATCTGGTAAAGGAATAAAAAAACTGACAAAGGTGATATAATTACGACAGTAACAAACAATATACAGGCTTATTTATATGTGAAGTTTGTACATGAAAAAAAATCTTAGCAATAAATTGAAAAGTGATTTCTAAAACTTACCAATTAAAATTTTATTTTAGTGGGACAAGATTAAAAATCCTATTACAATATAAACTGCTTGAACCAAAAAAGGTGAAATCATGCGACTAGGCTTTCAAATGTTGGAAGCTCAATTCTTTTTGTTTGCTGTTGAAATGTCTAAATTTTAAATGGACTGTTCCTAATTTAAAGCTGGGCAAATCCATTACACAAATTTAACTGTTTTTTTTTTTTAATTTTAGCGATAGACCATACAGAAATTTTGAAGAAATAAACGCCCCTTGTTTAAAGTAGCCTACATGTATATAATTACTGAAAACTGGTTCTTTTTGAAGTAGTTATTGATAGAAAAACAATTATAAATTACCATTACAATGCATATTTTAACTATATATTGAAAAGTAATTTTAAAAATAACCAAAAACTATTCCAAATTTTACATATAGATTGACAAGATTGTTGAAAATAAAATTTAAATTTTTTTTTTTGTTAAAAAACTAAAAGGGTTGG
>NW_026855868.1:0-36327 GCF_026571515.1 Ruditapes philippinarum
TTTTTAACAGTATAAAATCTGGTCACGTTGTCTATTTTCTAAATAAAATGAAATAAAATGGCCACCATTTTTCTCTCGATTCATTCTTATTTTCGACGATAGGGCCTGGGGCATCACCATAGTAACTATGACTCTCATAAAATTTAGTTCTTTGCACCCTAGAGTTCTTTTCGCGTAAAAACATCTTTTGTTGAATAGTCAAAAAGTAAACGTCCGTTTTCAACGGAAGTAATTGTAATGTGAATAATTTTGTATGCAGACGATTAAAGCATGCAACAAAGGATTATTTAACAATTTTAGCCAGTGAAACGTTGCAGATAGACATCTGTAGAAATCTGTAAGATATCATCGGTATTTTCTAAATGTACTTTGTCAAAAACCATGCGAAGAATATTCTGGATACAGAAGGATCAGATTTCACAGATCATAACCTTATAAATGGGTTAGTGTTTTTTTTTTTAAATAAAACACAGCTTATTGTATGTTTATGACTGGTAGATATCATCACTGGCTTAAAGAATAAAAGACAAACAGCTTCTCAAGTAGGCCTATAGTACACTTTAAACTTGCAAGGTCAGGACAGTTTAGTTATTGCTACTCTTGGTTTATTTTTGTCACAGTTAGATTTAGTTAACACATTCAGATAATCACAGTATTTGTTCGGGGTAATAAAATAAATAACACATGGGCTTGTGGGTAACAGTAAAAATATCATCCCTCATCCCTCGTAAAAATACTTTTACCCTCGGCTTCGCCTCGGGTAACAGTACTTTCTTCGGGATGATATTTTTACTGTTATATATAAATGATTGTTTGATTGTTAAAACTGGATTGAAATTTATTATTTATTGGACCCATAGAGGTTAACAGCATTGTATTTCATATTTCATAGCAAATGAACAAAACAAAATAGGACCATTTGCAAAATATTACAACTAGAATACAAACGTGTACAGTATATAGTAAAAACATAGTACGCGATATTAACTTGTAAGACGAAGATGGAAAGATTTTATTTTATTTATCAAAGTGCATACTAGCCATTCTAGAATTTAGGCGTTGAAAATTTAGCCCTGCACCATTTCTATTTATGGCTAAGTAAGTTTCTCACAAACAGTTTCACAAACAAAAGTATGTGTTCTTGTGTGTTAACCAGGCCAACCATTGACTATGGATTGTCCCAGTATAGCAATTGGATGGCCAGAAAGCCAAATTGTTTAACTAGTTTAACTATGGCAGAGTTCGGACACATGCAAGTAAACCATGGAGAGGTCCAATAGTAGTTATATTTCCTTAAAATGAAATACTTGATGTTGTTTTTAATTTATATCAAATCCATAAGTATTTGCATCTTTATAGAGCTTAAATACAATTCCTTGGTGGCAAAACATGTCATGTTGAGAATTATCTAAATAACAAAAGAAAACATGTGTAAGTTGCATTGTTTTAATGAGTACTTATTATGCCTACATTATCTCATTTTTTGATAATAATGTTTCTGAAAAAAGACATTTCCTCAGAATTAATTGCGATTTCCGGAGATGTGTCAGCAATCAAGTACTACAAAAGTTTTCAATAATATGATTATTTAATCATGACTTTGCTTCTGAAACAACCCCAAGAGAATAAGTGCATTGAGATTCATGCTTAAAGACATAAAAGAAAGATAAACGTGAGATAACTTATATCCGGTTGTGCTGAAAATTATATGAAAATTATATCAAACAGACTTTGAACATATGTTTAATGCTTATTGCAGGGTTTATGATGGTTAATTTGCCTAGTAACCTAGACCTATTGTAAACAAATAACATAAATAGTACACCTGAACTAAATAAAATGGAAGCATTTTGTTATGAAAGCAAAGCTATTCTTGGAGATATGTTCTATGATTGTTTCAGAAAGCAAAGTGCGCTAGAGGTGTGAGTTATTTGATTCTTTAATGAACCATGTTCAATAGGTTGGCCATTGATTGACACAATTCTTACGCGAACGGGTACGGTATTTTGGTTCTAACCTATATACGATATGAACATTAGTCCATTGTTTTATATGAGGGTAATTGTCTTGTATGTGTAACTTTATTAATGTGAAAATGCTGAATTAAGTTTTTCACCCTTTCCCATAGCATTAGTCCCGAAATAAATTCTCTCTTAATTTTTTTACTGCAGTCGTTTCATCAAGTTTGTTTCAGATGACAGCTTATGTTAGATCTTTTATATATATTACCAAACTATACAATTGTTTTTAGAAGTGTTAAATAAAGGCTCAAAAACACTCGTTAGTTATCTTAATGCTTTTTCTCAATATGCTTATGCATGACACCTGCTTTATACTCACAAACCCCTTTCCTACATCCCTTATGAAAAGAAGAAAAGGAATAGAATACACAACAAAGTGAATAACAACAAAAACCTTACTTAGTTTGAATGAAGATTTTCGGAAATATGCAAGTCATCAAAAGCTTGTTTTGAAAAAAAATGATTGCATGATCATGATTTGCAGCTAAAACAAACCACAGACGGTAAGTACATTTTGTTTTATGGTCCATAATGTGCAGGAGAAAGTAAACAATACGATTACCAGCATCCTGCAGTACTGAGATTGTTTAAACAGTCTCTTTACAAACGTTTTATACTTATTTATGGTTTTTACCTATTGCTTCTTTCTGTTAACATGTACTTAGCTACCTGGAATATAGACACAACTTTATTACCTAAAGTACAAATTTCCTCTTAATTACACATGTAGCATATCAATTATACTAGACGACTTTCGAGTCGAAGCGTTAAGTTTATTAATAAAATAATACTTTTTAAAATTCAAACTGAATTTGCCTTCTATATTCATATTTTACATCATACTAAATTATCAAAAATTGTTACACAAACTTTGTATACATTTAGTTTTTGTTGGGTTTTTTATTAAAAGTTTTGTTTTGTGTGCCTGCTGTTTTTCACCTTTTCACCAGTACTTGTTTTTTTTTACTAAAAAAATTTTGTTTCTACCGTCAAATTGTTCATTGATTGTTAGTGTAGTTGATTGTAACCAAGTGCCAAATTATAATTTTGAATCTAATAAGTATTTAGATGTAAATATTTACATATTAAAAAGATTATTCAATTTCTTTTAGAAAGAAATAACTCAGGACATATATAAAACATACGACGTTCTGTAAGTAAGCTAGCAGGATGCTTTACGTACATGAAAGAATTAAAAGTCCCTGGTGGGATTCGAACCAACAATGGTTAGGGGCAAGTTTTTATGTAAGCTTTTATGCATATGATGTTGAATTATGTCATCAGGTTGAGACTCTTAAGAACGCATATGACTTGAAATAGCTTGTTTAAATGTATGATAACAATAATAAAATTTATAATTTACTATATTCACACTATACATGTTAATAGTTGAGTGATTAACGCCTCAAACCACTTGCCCAACACCTTGTTGGTTTGGATCCCGCCAGGGACTTTTGATTTTTTCAAGTAAGGGAACTAAGCTACTTACATCGTTTTCTATTGAGTTACATTGATTCTTTCCTTCATTTATTCTAAAATACATAACGATAAATATTGGCCATTACACGTTCGAAACACTTACTTAAACCATGCGTTTTGGTCATCGTTGTCGTTGTGCAATCATCAAAATTTGTCGTTCTTATAAAACGTCAAAATTTTAAAGATATCAACTTTAGTTTAATATTTAATGAGAGTGCTTTAAAATGTCACGTGACCTTTTGAAATACCATGCTCAATTTCTTTCACTTGTTCATTGAGACAAATATTAAATTCAAAAGATCGAGATTTTGGAAGCTTGCATTCATTGATGAAATGCTCTTTGGTACAAATAAAATAATGCTTATTTGTAATGGCATCTACTCATTCTAATTAGTAATACGACTTTGTGAATGAAGATAAACATTGATCAAATGAGGAATAGTTTTAGATCAGGGTTTATATTATAAAAAGTATATATTTTATCCTTTCATATTCACTTCGATCAGCTTATCTGTGAAGATTATTGTTATGGAAATGTAAAAAAATATATATTTATTTTGATTTCATTGTCTGATATCATCTTATACTTAATGCACACTGTTGCTTGTCATTTTTGATACGGTTTACGGCTTATTCAGCAAGACACTAAAAAATTCGTTTTCATGTGTCTATCTTGTGTTAATTTCAGGACAATGTGACCCCCGACATAAATATAGAACTTTAATTTTAATCTTTATCCTGATACTTAATGTCATTAAAACGTGAGACAATATGGAACAGAGGAAAACTACGCCTCTTGTCTAGATCCTAAAGCTACTTCAGCATTAGTGTTATCTAAGGTTAATATGTTGTCACTATGTCACAATGCGGAATACTACATGAGCTTTTGTATTGAGTTCTTCCATTTTTGAAAATAATTCCCTATGAAGAAAAAAATTTGGTAAAATGATTTCTGGACTCTTCAGTTTGTCTACCTTGTAATTTGGAGAAACTCATTTATGATGACAAAACTTTCATTGGTAAAACCACTCTTAAATACGCAACCGGATATTACGCCCTCTTAGAAGCTTATTGAATACATGGCCGTTACTTCAAAAGTGAACAGTAGTGGAACATTCGCTCGATGCGCAGGAGAGTAAATAGGATATAAATTATACGAGGAGACTTTTTATGTCCATTTTATTAGTTTTTTTTTCAGCAATTTGGTATGTTAAAACATGTTTGCAAGTTGCAGTGGTTTACCAAAATGCATAACTAATGTTTATTTTAATTGGAAATAACAAAAAATAAGTGTGTTATATGTAGGTCGGTGTGTATCAAACTCTTTCAGTTTTCAAAAGAGAAATTAAACTTAAACTTGTACTTCCTGTGATAATGCCATAATGTTTCAATTCTATATAATAATGTTATCATTTGGAATGTATATAGTTCTGACAAGTGTTTTTAATTAAACAAAATCCCACAACGTTAAGAAGTCGTCATTATATACAAAACAGGAACATTTTTGTATTTAATAAAATATGTTTATGTATGCAAGTATGAGGCCATTATGGTGGAGTAACATCATGATAAAGTCAATTTTCAAATTTGCCTTTTTATTTTAAATGTTTCACAGACAACATACAAACATGTCGCTTATTAAGCAGCGCAGTTTCCACACTTGCTATTCACCCAGCTATAGAAAGTTGTCACCCGAGCGTACACACTTGGGTGTGTCACCACGCCGTCTTGGTGACATCCGGAAAATCCCCAGGATGTAACACCCACAAGTACATTTCCACAGATTAAGGGTCCGCCACTGTCTCCCTGTGTGAATTAGAAAATATATTTATCAGGTAATTAATTCAGCATACATAAAGTACAAACAACCGATGATGTAAGATATAATGAAATTGCTCCTTTAGAATTCAAATTTACTAAATGTTGAAAGTGTTTACATTGCATGATCCGCTTCCTTCTGTGGTATCGTACCCTTTCACGCAAACATGTTGGTCAAGAATGTTCCTTGATCCCCAGTAGCTAACACATTCACTCTTGCTTAACACAGACACGTCAGCTTTTTTCAGTTTCGAAGCACCAGTACCATCAACTGTTCAGAAAACATTTTTGTTCAAAAACAAATGTAAAGGCATGATTTTTATTGATAAAACAGAACATTTGTTGAGTGTATTAATTGTTAAAATTGAACAATCTGTGTACATTTTCGCTTTTTTTCTAAATAAAACATTGATTTTCTTGCGAGCGAAAATGTGTTGTCTTATTATACATGTATATAAGTAGTTTAAAATATTTCATAATAGTAAAGCTTGACTTAATTTTATTTTTATTATCCTCCTTTTCAATGTTCGAACGAAATGCTTCATTTATTTTTGACTTTTTTGTTAAAGCTTACATTTTATTATATTACTCAGGTATGTGTATGTTCTAAAACTTTCATTGGCGTATTGGACATGACTTTAAACAGGAATTTCAAAAGCAGATTTATAACTTTACCCTTGACGCCCCAGCCACTGATAGTACATATTTGACCTGCATAAGTTTGACTTCCTTCTGCAAGCTTTATTGCGTTACCGGAGATATCAACCCCTGCTTTTGGTGTTAGCCTAAGGACAGCCACGTCATTTGGGAAAGCTCCAGATCCTGTGTTGTAGTTCTCATGCTGTTAGAATTTAAAAAAAAGGTTTGAAAAAAAGTCTTGACTTTAAAATCTTGATCAGGGGGTTAAGCTAGCCTTTTACATTATCTGGAACCTTTCCCCATTGTTTTGTACACTTAACTTTTTTTAATGGATATGCCAGCTGACTCAGAGTAATATAATTCAATTCTAGATTTGTTCCATACATGGAATTATTTCTTGCCTAGATTATCTCTTTTGTGTATATAAGAATAATTATATTTCTAAGAGTTTGTAACGTCAATTTTCATTGCAGAATTATGACATTTGTTTTTCTTATATACACGGACATCAGTCTATCCGCCAGATATTCTACAATGTAACATAAAGAACCTGACATATAAAGTGTCGTTTTTAGGACAAATAGGGTTAAGGAAATTTTGGCACAACTTTATAAATACATGTAGTTACTGTATCAAATTATGTAGATTTATGATGTTTATTTCCACAATTTAATATTACTATGAAAATACAATACTGACCATGATTATCTGTTCAACATTAAAGTAGATGTAATCTACTCCACTTATTCCTGGATTACTGTAGTCATGAAGGTTAACCACTATAGCTAATTGTCCTGCAGTCCTAAATGAAAAGCGATGCATAAAATAATTTATCGTGTGTATTTACAACATATATATACATATGAGTAGGATCCAGAACCATTATTGCATTAAGATAAATACAAGCTTTTACAAGCATAGGAATAAAAAAAAATATACAATTTTTATCGGTACTAGTTTAATGTAATGCTTTCCGTTTTGGCAACGATAGTATGGACAAAGAATAGTAAATTCAAGATCAAAATGCAATAAATAGAAATTGAGAAATATATATTTTTGACAAAGTAAAACAAATAACGATTCATTTTATTTAACATGAATTAAAATTATTGAAATAAATAATAAGGTCGACTAGGAATATTCATTCACAATGGCGAACTAAGGAATAAAATCTTATAGATTGATTGTTTATCACGAATGTACTGAATTATGCATAATGATCATATACGATTGCTTCTATAGCTAAACTGCCTATTTTGTTGATTCATCACGAATGGATTGAAGAATGTACAATGTTTCATCATATTTGTAGGAAGATGCCTTATTTTATAGTTTCATCAATATAGAATAAATATTTCTAAAGAAAATTTAAATTACCTTCCGTCGACGCAATGGGCGGCTGTAATTACCCAATTCTGTGCGATAACAGACGCCCCACATGAGTGGTAGCCATTATTTAGTAGCGCCGCCTGGTGGGGGAATTCGCCTTTATTTGCTTCTACCCCGTTTATGATCCTCGATGATTTATCTAGAGGGTCGCTTAGAAATCGAGTTTCATTCTCAATGGATGTCACAACAGCTTAAATATCAAAGTTATCCAAAATAAACTATATGTATAATTCAACTGCGCGAGGTGTAATTCACATTAATCTACTTATGATTAAAGATGCTACATACCAAGTATTATATAAGCCGGAGATCAACATATTGGTTGGACCCCTCGAAAGAAATGCAGCAATAGCTAATCTGACAGAAAAGGATTCTGTCTTCGATACTTGTAAACGTATGCTTTAAACCACATTTCATTTATAATCATTGTATATGGACATTTATTATATTTATTATAGTTCAATATCAGCGAATAAATGTAAATCATAAGACTTAGTATAGAATAATTATAAACATTACACACAATGATGGTGAAAGGTACATTAAATTTGATAGTATCTTATTTTATTTTCTTGTATAAGACGTTTGTAAGCAATTTATAATAATATTTTATGAATTACACATGAGCTTCATTTAAAATAAAATAAAATTTTCAAAATAAAATACAGTAAATTATTAAGAAGCAAAATACTTTAAGTATATCAAAAAGATATCTTATAGCTTATTTTCAAAATATAACTGTTTAACATTCACCATATTATCATTACATATAAAACTGTTATTCATTATGTCAAACAACATTAAACTGATAACTCTAGAAGTTTGTTAACTTTGATTAACTTCAATGCAAAATGAACCACGAAGAAGAATTTATTGAAAAGTTTATGTATTGCCAATTAAACGAGATAAGTTGAGTGATATTTAGAACGTTGCAAATTAACTGTATTAAAATTGTAATATATAAAACAGTGTCCGTTTTCCAGAATTGTTTGAACTTGTACCATTTTGTATTGGTATTTTCCCTATTTTCTCCAGAAATACATTTTTACACTTTAAATTATACTAGGCAAGAAATTTTTCTTGTGAATGGAAAATAAGAAACAAATACATATTCAAATTGTTAAAATAGAAAAACTCACCGACAACTGCGAAGAAAACAACGTACAAAAGCATATTGAATATTTGCCAATGTAGCGAATGTAAGGAACAAGCTTTCGTTCGGGTCTTTTATACCCTGTCTTGTCCAACATGAGATGCGAAGGTATGGAATAATAACCAGCTGGTAATTTCAAAAAGTGGCACAAGAAGGTGATTCAAACAAAAATATATGACAATTTTGATTATTTATAATACTAACAAGTTCTTCATAACGACATCGTGAAAGCATAACAGTACTTACAATGTCATTGTCGTATAATTTAGGGCTTATTATCGAAAAATATCAACATAAATGTGGGAATTGAACATATTGTGAGTAATAACTGGCAGTTAACTGGCATAACAATATACTTTTGATCATATAGCACTATATATGCAATTACACATTTCTTTATCAAATGAGAGAAGTTAAATCTATTAAGCACGTTTTTGTAAGAAATAGTAATGTTACTTTGTACATGAAAATACAATAATAATAAGAATAATAATATAATAATTGAATAAAAAAACAGTTTTGAAATTTTGATTTTGAAATTCCTTAAAATTCTAAGAAATTCTTCAAAATTCAAAGCCGTGTAAACCACTGATATAAATTGGGTACTTTCAAGGTTAGGGTAATTCATGATCGCAAAAGATAATATAATTTGAGTTATCTCAATTTGTAATGCGTTATACAGTGATAAGAAGCAAGTTGTGCTTTAATGAGGGAATTATGAAAACTTGTTATACCTTTAATAAATGGTACAGTATGCTATTCTAATTCTGACTTTATCGTATTTTTTAACCACGAAGCTATAATTAATTTGGTAAATTGATATTCATTTGCTGAATCATTATAAAATATTTGCAATTAAGATGTACAATTGTTACATAAATAAACAATATTTTACATTAGTTTCACATTAGGTTGATCATGTGAAATAATTGATTAAGACATATCAACCTGTCTTACATAAAACTCAACGATAAAAGCAAAGGCTTCCAAATATTTGGAACTACTTACATTTTGGTTAACCTCGGTTTTTATCAAGGGAAGATAATCCACTACTGTCCCTCATTGCAATGGTTGATTAAAACAAAGTTTTATAGACTTAATTCAAATGGTACAGTGATGTTTTTTCTAAAATGCTTAGAGCAAATCAAGTTATTTTACGTTATTTTTTTTAACCACGAAGCTAATAATAATAATTTCTGATTAAATTGGTAATTCGTTTATTTGCTTGCAAATCATTATCATCAATGGGGTAACTTTGCTTTTTATTTCAATTGTACAAGAACAAGAAATAAACAAGTAATCTAGACATTGCAGTTTCCACAGTTAGCGTTCACCCAGTCATAGAAGTAGGAAACACGAGCGTACACACTTGGGTGTGTCACAACACCGTTTTGGTGACATCCGGAGAATCCCCAAGATGTTACACCAACGAGTTCATTTCCACAGACTAATGGTCCGCCGCTGTCCCCCTGTATGCATAAGAAAATAATTATTTGTTAGGATATTTAACAATTGATTTATACACGAACAACCGATGATGCGAGGACTCCAACATACCATGATTTCAAATTTTCAAAGCAATTTTACTTATTTTATATGAAATAAAATATTTACATTACAAGATCCGCTTCCTTCGGTGGTATCGTACCCTTTGACACAAACATGTTGGTTAAGAATGTTCCTATCTCCCCAGTAGCTAACACATTGATTCATGGTTAAGACAGATACGTCAGCTTTCTTCAGTTTCGAAGCACCAGATCCATCAACTGTTTTTGAATATATTTTCAAACATCGTTGTCTTATTTAATTAACTACGTATGTGTAAAAAATCGGACAAAAGCCATATACATTTAACTTTCTTCCATTTAGAAATCTCTTCAAGTATGATTTGGCATCCGAGGCATCCGAATATAATTCTTGGTTTTATTAATCAATTTGTACTTACATTTCTTTATACAAGTACAGTTTGAATAAATCATTTTTTTCCGATTTTCACACACACATTGATTTTAATTACTTTAAACTGTGTATCTTTATAAGAAATAATTACACTATAATAACGCCCAAAGACAACAATCTTCTCTAACACGATTTGAAATAGTATATACCAAGCTTTGAGCTTTACCTTTGACGCCCCAACCACTGATAGTACATATCTGGCCAGCATAATCATTGGTTCCTTTTGCAATCTTGATGATGTTTTTTGTGATATCTTGTCCGTGCGGTACTAATCGAAGGAGGGCCACATCATTCGGGAAACCGCCAGTTCCTTTGTTGTAGTCTTTATGCTATTAGACAGTAAAAATAAAATAACAGTTCCACCCATGGAGAAACCATTTGGAAGACAAATTTTTTGGTTGTTTCTTGGGAGAGATGTGTTGCCCTTGCGAGGTTTAATTTCTTATTTATCATTTCATTTTTTTATTTATGTTATTGCTCGACTAGGGATCATACTTTAAAGGTTGCACCGTATTACTCAATTTACAGACTTCTAGTTAATGATTTATTTAGCTTAAGTAAAAGTTTTAGCAAAGACTTTGGAATAAATTCCAACGAAACAAACATGTAACACTTCTTGTTAATGATTCATTTAGCTTAGGTAAGATATATAACAATATTATTATTAACGCCTTGGGAATAAATTATGTGACACTTGCTCTAGCTTATCCAAGGAACCAGACTCTACAGTTGTACAAATTAGCCACAAGGTTTCCTCTTATTTTTAGCTTCAGTAACTTATCTTTTAACTTATTACTGCATTCAGTTGTTTAAAATATTCAACCTTTTTATAAAAGAAAATGTTTGTACTGTGCCGTAGAGTGCGTATAATATTTTGTTCACGACCGATGATGAATTAATGATTTGAGTACTAGATACTTACCATAATGATTTCGGCGATGTCAAACCAGATATAGTTTCCAGGGTTTGTATAATCGTGTAGATCAACCACAACCGCCAACGAAGCTTCAGGTCTATGTTAGAATTATTAGAATATCAGCTGTTATCATTATCCATTCTACATTATATACGAGTTTGCTTAAATGCTTTTATTTCATAATAGTGTATTATGTATTCAAATGATTGGATAAAGAACAATAAAAGTGATTATGTTTAAAAGAAAATGATCCACCTTAATTTAAGAACAAAATCAAACAGATTCACTGAATTAATCCAGCTTAAAAATCAACAATGTTTTTATAATCTAGGACTTTTATATGATCACATAAACTATAAGAACATCTTCTAATTTAAAGGTGAATTGGTTTACAAGTATTGACTTAATGTAACATCTTCATTTATCGTTTTCTGTCCTAAATTTTGAAAATAATGAACTGAATTTGGAATTTGATTTTAACTTTGTATTTTGTCTTGATATTTCAGAAACTATCTTTTCAGAGAAAGATGATATTTCGTATTCTATATAAGAAATTTTCTATTAACTGGTGTTAAATTCTGAAAAACCAAAATATTATTTTATTTTTGAAATAAGGCAAATGAGTATAATATAATTAAAAGATTTCTATGATATTTATTATAGTAAATGATATACATGTTTTAGCATATTGTAAATAACGGCTTGACATATGTTCTAAATGGAACAAAAGTTCGGCTTGACAAAAATCAATAAAATGTTGTCAAATAATTTAAACTAATTGTGTCCGGATTAACAATTTACCTTCCTTCAACACAGTGGGCCGCTGTAATCACCCAATCCTGTGCGATTACAGATCCACCACACATGTGTGAGCCGCCTCCATTAGCATTCATTGATAGGAGAGCCACCTGGTGGGGAAACTCGTATGGTGTAGCTTCAATACCATTTATAATTCTCGACGTCATACCAAGTGGTTTACTCAAAACCCGGGAACCAGCCTCGTCCGAGGCAACAACAGCTTTGAAAACAACAAAAACTCAAATAAAGAGAATGAACAATGTTGAAATATTTGCTTTAACAAAACAACATAAGTCTTATAAATACTAATGAATACAAAAAAAAGAATGACAGATAGACCCTCTGACCGGCTGAATAATAGTATTTGATTGTACCTGAGTGATGAAACGTTACAAAGCACGCAAGTACAAATATGACTGTTCGTAGAGAAACATCTTAATTTATATTGTATTATTTTTTAAATAAAACAAAAAAAACTTTCTGCCAAAACTTTGTCTCTAAACATAATATCGATAACAATGTCAAACAATGTGATTTTATTACTTTTGAAATGTTCTGAAGAAATGTATTTGAAACAAAACATACAAATTGTCATATGACAATGCAATTAATGTGAAAAAAGAATATGACTATATATATATCACAGAGAATTTTTCTGCCGAAACTTTTTCTCAATGCATGATATACATGATAATGTTAAAACAATGTGAATTTAAAGTTTTTGAAATGTTTGGCGAATATATGAAACTAGTAACTGCATAAAGTCATTTACATTCAAGTCATATAATGATTATTTCTTTTTAATGTAATAATTAGTCGCTCAGTTACCTTTTGTCGTGTACATATAAAAGTGCTTCCTTTTCAGGCTTTTATTTTGTCTTAAACATAGCAGTTTTCATAACACACGTCAATGAATTGAATTTTGTTAAAAAGATTCGAAGACTTTCCATCCTATTAAAATGTTATTTACAGTTTAAATTTGCCGAAAGAATTAGTATCAAGAAGCACTTACCATAAATTGCGAAGAGTAGAGCGCACGAGAACATAGTGAATATTTGCCTTGTAGACGAATATGACAATTGGGTTGAGGCTGAATTCTTTTATACCTATGCATGTCCATCCTGCACCACCTTCTCATGTGAAACTAAGCAGGTGTCAATAGTTCAAGTACCTGACCAGTGGTCAGTGGAACTTAATATGGCACCCTCAAACTGCTTCAAATAACAAATACCTTTACAGAAAGCCAACGGGTCAATATGGACATAATCGTAAAATAAATGGTCATGCCTCCAAAGTTGACACGCTGTGAAACAAATATGTATAAGATGACCCTATTCAGATGGTTATAAAATTTTATATGATTCAAAATTCTTAATCAAAAGGTTTAATTTTACGATGGTATAATGAAACTAAAACATATATTGTTAATAAGTTTAATAATCACTGACTTATTCATTAAACTAATTGCGTTTCGTTTTAAGATTTGATTGTAACATCTCCTGTATAACCAGTTTGAAAATAATTATTGATATTAAATAGGCAGTTCTTATTCATTTTAAATTATTTTACAATTATTATAGATACAAAACACAATTTTTAGAACCTCGAACTTCGATTATTATTCTGATAATATTATAAGAACTAAATAGTGTTTTTAAGATATTCTTGAACCAAAAAAAATCAAATCAGATCAAATATTCAACTATGTTATTGGCAAAAAACATATACATAAACACCAGCAAGTTACTATTTGGTGGAACAATACAATGTCCAGAATTGTTTGATACTTATAAATCGAAAATATGCAAATACGTTAATCGGTGTATCTTACAAATATGTTTTTAATAGATTCAATTCTTAGTCTGAATACACAAATTTACCTAGGTGCATTTTTGATCTTTAAAATTATTTTAAATTTGAAATTATTTCATTAGGGGAATGAGCAATAAATAAAAAACGTAAACATTTTTGAAAGGGTCATAAAAAATTTAGGGAAAAAACTTCCCCAATAATGTTTACTAAATTTTAAAAATTTGTTTCTTTTTTGCTTTTTTTTCCATAAACTTTTGGGTTTATACCTTTTTAAAATGCCTTTTTCTATAGCAAAATTTATATAAAATTTGGCGCCAAAACCCAAAGTTTAAATTTTTAACCGATGTGTTATCTTATTTATCAACTCACACAAATAAATACATTACCTTGCGCAAATTTATTCCAGACAAGTTAAAGTTTTCTAATTTAGGAATTGTTGCTTATAATACATGTATATTCTTTGTATTTACATTCACAGATATAATATTATCATATTTTTCTAAATATATGAAAACATAATATTATAACAACACGTTTTTTACATTTTTTGCAATTTTTGTAAAATAACCATTTATGTGTATATCCCCCAAAACAATTTGTACGAGAGAGAATCTGAGGATTCTAATAGCATGAACAAGTATTTGATAATTTTGACTTTTCTCAGATAACTGATAAAGGTAATCGTCATAATTCACCTTAAACTGCCATTGCGAATGGCTAATTGATGAAGGATCTTAAAGAATAAAGAACATGAAGATGTTCTCATATGTAGTCCCTATAGGCAAAAGACTTAAATTCTTTAAATCTAAAATTACTGGTTTATACTTTTGCTTTGCTTTTTGCTTTTACTTTTTGCTTTGGTGTTTTTCTTTTTAAGTGCACAGTTCTACATAACAGTCGATATAGATTATCATATAATGCCAAAGAATTTCGGATTATTTCAAAAACGCAGATGTTGCATATTAGTTAATTGTAGTGCTCCTTTCTAGTTTTTTGGGTTTATTTTCCCGCTGCAAGCCTTTAATACAAAAAAAATAAATCTTACATTTTATGTCAAACGCGTTATATCTTTTAAATGCTTAAAGATATGTGATTTGACATATATGTACAAATCAATAAATAGAGCGTATCGCAGCTCTGAACTTTTTCGTATTCCTCTATATCTTTTTTTAGATCTAATTTCAAACTATTATATTTTTCAATAATAAAAACATAAATCTCTATTTCACAGGCAGAACTTTGAAATATTCATGAAAGAATACAAACGGTTATTATACCAAACCACGATTAAAGTATTGATCAGAATATTGTGGTTAATAGGGAAATCATTTTGTGTTTGAAAAAAGCTTGCTGCAATTCAAAAAGAGATTAATAAAACTATCACAAAAGCACAACATTGATGTTCCTTCGGAATGTTAATAATTGATTTTTCCTTCGTTATATTTCATATCAAAATGAATCTGGAATCGATTCATCAACGTAATGTTGCGAAAACATTAAGTCTTTAAAATTGTAATGTCATTATTCAGCTATTGAAATATGATAAGGATGCAAGACAAAAGACATTTACAATTTTTGTAGCAAATTCCAAAATTGTAAAATGATACTAAAACTTTTCATTTTACACGAACGAATCGTAATATTATTCAAGCATTCTCAAACAGTATTCATAAAAGGGCATAATCTTTGGCATCTTGTACTAAGTTGATCGCCTTTAAAATTTCATTGAAAGAATCTTCGTAGTTTGCATTGTTTCAATGTGACAATCAACTATAAAAAAGTGTTGAATATATGTCAATCAGCATTAATAACGTTAAAAGCCTCAACAATAGGTTTTCACTGAAATCAATTCAGAAATGCTTCAAGACTTACACTATACCTTGTCATACGCGGCCATGTTGGTTAATGTTAATACATCTCAAAGGTATTTTTGCTATCAGCTCGGTTACTTATTTACCGTTTTGAATTGTGTCTAGAATGAGTTTGTGTTTCCAAGAAATAGAGTAATTGCTTCATGACAAAGTACTAATATCAAAATTACATTTAGAATTCTTCTGAATCAAATAGCATGTGCATGAACTTTAAATGAATGTTGTTTTAGAAAGGATGGATTTCAGAAGGTATTAAGTTCACTGCTGCTTCACATCCATTGACTTTTAGAGGAATATAAGACTCGCTGAGTAAAATATGGTATTCAATATTATGTGAAGTTGCCAGTACTATTTCTGGTACTGTCAGTTTTTTTACATTGATATAAGTACATTTGTTACCATATAACTTTATATTATCTCCTTCATTGTAAACAGATATATTTTGTCTTAAAAGTTTAATGATTGATTTGTATATAAGCATGGCCACTTGACGTGCAATTATTGACTTGAATATATACTTGAATTACGATGTACTTTGTTCAAGTCTGAAATTAACTCTATGCTCTTTTTTTAATTTCTATTTTCATTTAACGCTTTTGAAATAATTCAGATTGCAGGGGTAACATATGGATCATCGGGAGGGTTCCCTTTTCACTTACATAGAAAATAAAAACTCATTTAAGTGATTTAGCTCAAAATATTTAAAACATTGGGGGAAAGATGTTTTAAAAATGTTGGAAAAATTTTGAGTTGGGAAGATAAGAAAAAGAATTAAATTGGGGAAAAAGGGAAATGGGTATTAAAAAATTTAAATTTGGGGTTTTAAAAAGCCCTTATTAAAGGGAGATTTTTCAAATTTGACAATTTTAAAGGGTTTTTGTGGGGGAAAAAACCAAATTTTTCTCTTATGTGACAAAATAGCAAATTTTTAATTTTCCCCCTTTTTTTTTACATTATCAAAGTTATCAAAATGCCAAGAATAGCAATTAATTTATTAAAAGGACCATATATAGTACTTTTAAAAGGACCATATATAGTACTTTTGAGTAGGAAGTATGGACACGAAGCAATTTTATTTCTATCAGTATATTTGAGGTTTAAGAGAAGGTCAAGTAATTTAAAATAATAAATGACATTCAATGTAATAAAGCTTTTTTTCACAAGACAATGCATGCATATCTATCTTATTTACTTGTCATATAGAACATTTGTCGATAATAAATTTTGATGTTTTGAAGACAAAATCCATGGTCACGGTATTCTTAAATTAATTTCGCTAAAGGCTACAGCTGGAATAAAAGTTTTAAGGGAAAAGCAGTTTACTACTTACTTATTATACTAAACTTGCCTACTAACTTTACTTACTACTAACATTCCATACTTTAAGAATTGATTTGCTTTATTTTTGGTCTAACTTTATGTTACTTAATATTACTTTACTTGTTTACTTTACTTATTTTACTTAGTTTACATTCTTGACTTGACTTTACTTACTTCTTTGCTTGCAGTAAGATATATTATAACTTAAAGCTATGTCTTGTCTCTTTATTTTTTTCTTTGAACCCTTTCAGGACCTTTAGATAGAATATAGGTATACATAAGTATAAAGACTTCATGTTTAATGTTTTTTTTCATTCGATAATTATTGTGTTAAATATTTTCTAGCGACGAATTTCTTACAAACGTTAAACAAACGTATTTAAGGAAAGGCTTTCAAAGCCATGGGCCATATGTCTTTCTAAATGGGCTAATTATATTTATTTAAGCTAGTTATGAATAACATTGACTTTTACGCATACTGAAATTATTTCAATATGATATAATAAATATATATGCATAAAAACTTAATTCTAGGCAATTTGATGAAGGTTTAATTCAGAGATGAAAATAACTGTTTTTAAAATGTTATTTCAAAGAAAATTTAATTAACAGATGAATTTCTCATAAATGATCTTAAACTTGATAAAATATACAACTCGTATCTAAATGGCTTTGAGTGTTTAAATCTCTTTTTTGTGATATTTGTTAATTAGAGAATAAGGAGAATAAGCACCGAAAATAAAACAAAATAATTATAAAGATATTCATTTGAAGTTTGTACGAAATACATTTTTTCTGCAACATAATATTTATATTGAATGCCTGATAATGAATAAGCATTTCATACTTTGATGTTAATTTATTGCGTGCTTATTTGATAGTTTATTAAAGTAATTGATTTAATTCACAGTTTGATGTTAACAATGAAAGGATTTCAGAATATTTCCGAAGTCATTAAATTACAAATAGTGTTACTAGGTTTCTAGTGCATTTCTAATTTTGGATGCAATATACTGCCGTTGGTATCTCTTTGTCTCAAAATAGATAAATATTTTGAGAACGCTAGTGCAATATTGAGATGGAAGGGTGATAATCTCGCTGATAAATATGAAACAAACTAAGTTCTTGATTATTTTACATACCATTTGATTATTAGGATTTACAATAATTAACACGTGTTACAAAATGTGAAACATTTTGTTCTTCTCAGTCACGCAAATTAATTCGATGTCAAAGTTAAGATATGTACAGTCAACAACGTTTAAAACACACAATTATTACCATTAAACTGCCGTGCAGTAATATTATAATGGCTTTAAATAAAATATAAGCATGATGGGGGATTATAAGTAATGTATTACTCGCGCATTTTCGCATCGAAATCGCAGGAAAACTACAACAGATTCTCGTCAGGAAATAAGTTAATATCTGCTCCAAATTTTTGAAATGACTTTATCATATGCTATGTTAAATCATTGAAATATGACCGACTCGTTTGTGTATGAAATTCTGTCGCACACCCCATATCCTGCATCCGCGTTCTCCCCCTCTGCCTCTAATGTTTATCAACTGAATGTCTGGTTAAGGTGGTATAATTGTTAATGAAACCAAAGGTCATAAGGGTTATGTGTTGAAATTGAATTATTGTCATTTCAATAATCAGCTTCTGCTGTAGACATCATCTTGAAGACGTCGACCTATCCTTGACATCTCGCCGACTTCATTTAATTTCAAAAGCTTTTTAGACTTTCCATAAATAGATCCCAACTCCACTATGGCAGGGCGAAACTGTTTAATTGTAGTAAATTGAACATTAATCATATGAGAAGGATATATTATTTTAGTAAAGTTCAAAATGATTGACGTTTAATTCAGTATTCGCTAAGTCAGGTTCGTTAAGGTGAACATATTTTTACTTTAATTTTTTTAAATATGTTGTTGGTATTGAGAACCTTTTATCGTTTAGCTAAAATCTATTCGTAAACCACTGCTTATCTTAAAATAGACTTTTTATATCGAATGTTTCTACATAATCATCAACATCATTTCACCTGCTGATCTAAATTTACAAATAATTATCTATATAAAAGGAAGTTTTATAATTTATCCATCCATCCATTTATTATCTGAGCATAGGAATTCCTTTATTAAGAGTACTAGAGACTTTATTGCATTGCTGAAATCAAAGGAACTTTTGATGTCTTTTTATACAGTATTTTATGATCTGAAGATTAAGACTTATAAAGCTAATACGTGGCCGGTTTATTATTTCTATATCTAAGTACAGTCGATATAAAATATATGTCTGTGTGATTTAATTAAATAGTCCGTTAGTTTTTTGTTCTTCAAACTTCAAATACTTATAGAAATGTCATAAATTACATTGTGTAATCTTTATATTAGCAAATGTTTTTCTTTTACATCACAGTAGCCTACCAGTGACTTCCCAACTTTAAAGGTGAAAGAAACCTCAAATGTCCCTAAATGCATAAGTTCAGGAAAGAGCGAGCACCTGAGTAGAACCACCAACGTGTATAGCTGAATATCGTCATTGCATAATGATGAGGGGCAAGTAATTTGAAGTCAACTACTGGATCAAGAATACCTAAAAATACTCTAAATTAAACGAAGATTTAAGATGCAAAAAGTAAACAACAAACATTGAAGTGATTGTCAAGCTATAATATGATAAACTAACTGACGCTTTGCAGAAGCAGATTCAATGCAAATGTGAGCCAATGAAGTTACTGATGATTTGAATCACAGTACATTTGATAATACATATTCTTCACGTTTTATGATTTTAAAGCAAACATTTTATTTCAAATAATTCCTTTTTTGACAGAAATAGCGAGACCTTACTGACATTAAATATTTCTTAATACATACATAGTACAGTCTTTGACTGAAATATTTTGACCATTTTCAATGCCAATGTTTGTTAATGTAAAAATTGATTACTCTACAATTAGCAAAATAGTTCAAATATTTATAAAACATTTCAATAGAAATGTAATACTGGATACATTTTTTTTTAAATTTTACTTGAAAAAGAACGCTGATATTTGTTTTTAAAACAATAAGTTTTGTATATGGTAGTAGTGATTAATAGTTTGTTTTATAACATTTTCGTATCTGCTATGTAAGTTATATGTTATTTAATATTGTCTTCCCGGTAAATTTGTCATAATTGAGCGAACGGTCTTTTTAACTGTTCTTACGTTATAACTGATGATTTATTTCATTTTTAAAACTTCCCCGGTTCTGATCTTATTGATGTTTTATTTTCTGGTCATTCGCAAATGATAATATAATTTCAACAGTTTTTGTAATGTTGGTCTTTTGTTTTGTCTAGTTTGGAGCAATGGATATAGCTACAAGCGATGCTAGTGGAAAATGTTGCTATTACAAGAATTATTGACGTCTCTCAAATAAGAAAATCATTCAAACTGATTTTTCAGTTTACATTCATTTATATCATATTGTGAATTTTTTAGCAGCTTTTTATCTAATCTTTTACTTCAGTAATCTTTAATATTCATTAAATCTGAAGTGAGAATACATTTAGTCAAAGCCGGTTCGTGAAAGGTTGGCCTTTGATATTTCACAAGTTTTCATTATCGTATGACAAATTAGAATCGATTTCCTTTTTTATCCTTCCATTTTATTATACCACTTTTTTGTCAGCGACTTATGGAAACTTGTTTTACATTCACAATGAAACTGCTTTTGAAGTTAACGTTTGATTTAATAAAATAAACTTGTCAAAAGCTTAATGTTATATATGATACGCGGTATGTCAGTTTAAGGATTTTATTATATTAATCAAGAAACCAACGGTGAAGCATGCGTATATTTTTACTTTACACTTCACTGCTGGCGTAATGATTAGTTGTTCAAGATAGCTAAAGCTATTGCAGTTTAAGTTTGAGAACTGAACCCAATAAAATATTAAATCCCCTTAGTTTGTAAAAATGACAATAATTTGAGTAACTTCTTCAATGTAATTTATTATTTTATTTCCTCTAACAAACATTATAAATACAGTTTCATGACAAGCAGCAGGAGGGTATGAAAACCTGCAGCTGTCTACCTTTTACAACGTCGACAGTTGACAACTGTTTAAGTGCAATTTACACACTAAATAGTTTCTAAAATTAAACAGATGATAATATTTGTTAAAAATATAAACCTATATTTAATGCATTGAAGTAGAATCATTCTACACGAAGACTATATCAAGAGTTTTTGAGTTGTTAAAGTACTTTAAAATTAATAACTTATAACCCCTTACAGTATGCCTCTGGAACTAAGAAATTTGTCCTATTGACACGGCAAACATGTGTTTTGCTACATTTAAATCTTTCCACGAAAGCGGCAAACATAAGCTTTAAAACGTTTAGATATTGACTTCAGAGCATGAAACTTAACGATGCTTTCATCTGAAGTTAGTAGCCATGTTTGTGAAATTATTTGTCATAATTATCATGAAAGTAGCAAGATGTAAAGAAAGTACGTGTAGTATTTTGACTTTAATGCAAGGTACAAAATCACTAAACATGTATTAACTGCCAAAACCCAACACAATGTGGTTTTGGAAACCATAACAAGACAACAAAAATATATAGATTTTGAGACAAAAAGAATCATTTCTTGTGCTTAAAGGATATTAATCGTGATTTTACTTAAACATTTATTATAAAACATTTGTTCGGAACAGTAGGTTCTATTTTTAATATTATCCCCATTTAAACCTGAAATTATCACGACATGATTGTTGTTAAATGCATACAAGAACAATATCAGGTAAATATAATAAATGTAATAGCTGAACGTTATATTTCATACACAACCATATTAATATCGGTCCTATTAATACCTTGATATCAATAGGTCTGATTTTGATATGATAATGAATTTGTTTACTGGAACCATAGACCGGTCAGACAATTGAGTAGTAGTAGCAACTACTGGTCTAATATAATCATAGTTCTTAAAAAAGTTAAACAATTA
Source organism: Ruditapes philippinarum (assembly GCF_026571515.1). Classification (NCBI taxonomy): domain Eukaryota; kingdom Metazoa; phylum Mollusca; class Bivalvia; order Venerida; family Veneridae; genus Ruditapes; species Ruditapes philippinarum. Next base: position 22,189 of record NW_026855868.1, read on the forward strand.
ACATATTTCCCTTTACCTATTCCTGTCTGTAAAATAAAATAAGTAGTATGTGTAGAACAAACATATCTTATAACATTGTCATATTTTCGTTTGGTATCGACTGAGACCTAGTCTGTTTGTATTATCTGAATTGCACATCAACCACTAATTGGACACCTTCAAGGTAGATACAGATAGTTTCAAGTAACTTTGATTACTGTGGTGAAACAAAGATTAACTGACATATTCGCCACGCCCATAACTAATTATTTTATGCTCTATATGCGGAAAAAGTTCAACGACTTGCTCTTTGAAAAAGCAACATAATCCGTTCAATATTGTGGAAGAAGGTTGCATATTTCTGTGCTGGAACCAGAAATTTGAGTAAAGAATATGATACACCTAGTCAGTGAGGGTGAAGGTAACATTTGCATCGAATCTATTGTAAACTGGCTTTGTCCATGAAATGTCAGTGTTGTGTCAACTTTTATTTTATAAGAAAATAACAATAAACGTTTGTAATGGAGATTTAATAACTTGCAAGATTTTTCTTTTCTTCTTTTATAAATGCAAAACAACTAAGTTGTTATTTTTAAAGTTTCTGATATTGCCAACTAGGTGTGTTCTACGTAAGAATTTGCACCTTCTCACACTACATGCAACTGGAAGCGCAATTTTCACTTAAATATATTTTATACAATAGAACAAAAAAAAATATATTTATCAAAAGAACAAACTTTAATAATTTACATAATTATAAAAATCACTAACACTACTGAGTTTCAAATTCGTGTGAATTATTGAAAATTTAAAATACAGCTAAAACATTTTTGCCGTTAAGTGGTAATGATAAACTGTAAATACAGTAATATAAAATTACAATCGTCGATACTTTTTAAAACGAAAGGGAATATGTTGTTTTTTATATATATTCTTGAACATTGATTTACATGTTCAGAACATTTGTGTTGTTTCAGATTTGTGCAACAATGTCGGAAGCTGCGCTATAGAAGTTCAAATTCAGTGAGGGAAATCAATCATTTTCTGACCTTTTCATAAAGATCGTTTCTATCAAAGTCTTGATATTTGTTCAGGTCAATGGGCTCCACAATATTTTTTCCATAATATAAAACGTATTCGTTGGAAGACTGTGAACCGTGTCGATTTGACCTGTTATTTTTGTTATTTAGCGTGCGATCTCCGCTATAATCATCCATGCGGTGGTCATTATGGTTGTGAAGTATGGGGTCTTGAATGCTGTTTCTGTTATGTGATCTACTGATGTGGCTGGAAACGGTCCCTGGAATCGATGGAGCGTGGTCGTAGAATACATCATCTTCAAAGTCAACTGAAGGCTGACGAGACTCGGATACATGATCGCTCATTCTGTTGGACCTCTTTCTTTCTAGATTCAAAGATGCATCGGTTGTTGCAGTGTTAATCTGGAAAAACATAATTATATTTCTGTAAATGACGTATATATAGTTTCAAACTTGTCCATGTAAAAGGGATATCAAAGGAAAGGTAAATGTAACTTACTGAATTTTTGCTGTATGAAGATGTATACATTGACGAGTTGAATTCTGAATCCCTTTTCAACGTCCCTTTCTTTGAGAAGGATGACTCAGTTTTACGCATCTGACTTTTACGTCGACTGTGTCGATCATATGCGTTTTGAACCTAAAATATAAATGTAAGAAGTAGGCATTTTACTTCTAGTGCACTGTCGTTTTTTGTTGTTGTTTTCAAGATATAAAGTAATATTCTATAACAGATTCATTGATATTAAATATGTTTGTTTGTCTTCCTTTTATCTTTTATGAATTATGCAACACAAATACAGTGTAACATATGAAGTTTTATGAAAAGCTACAGATAATATTAAGTTACTTAATGACAGTTCAATGGAAAACGATTGACTATAATTCATATTTCGTACTCACATCAGCGCTTAGCAGGCAATGGAAAACAAAAAAGAAGACACCCTGTAAAATAAAATATTATTTTCACAATCTGTGCAACATCTTCTGAGGGACATATATATCCGTTGTTGTTAGATGGTAACCTTCAATAGATGTTAAATTTATTGTGAAGTCATACTTTAGTATAACTGATTCTCTTGTGGTAAAGAGGTTTTCATTCTATGAAGAGACAAAATGCAGAAGTTGCACTGCAAGTATGTTTATATTGTTACAGAATACATACTTCCTATCATGTAAGTCAATTTGACCCTTAAGATTTAATTGATATCTTACCTGTAGAGAATTGAAAAGTGTAAACAGATATGTGAAAATAAGCGTCTCTGTGCTCGTGATTGACAAGAATCCAAACGTCCAGGTGAGACCGAGTAATGGAAGCAACACTGCTGCAGCCTTCAGGCTGGTCCTACAAAATGGTAAGAGACAGACACACTCAGAAATAGTGTGCTTCTGTGAGGTATTTACCAATAAAACTACCAAATATAATTGTTATTTCCCTCCTCGTTTTTATGATAAATTATTCCAGAATAATATAAAACTGTAAAAGGAACTCTTAAGTCAATATTTGACCGAATATCACTAAATATAATTATTTATCTGAATAAACAATCTAGATCTTTTTTACGTTTTCGATATCCGTTTCATTAGCCATGTCACATCAATTAGAAAATGTGTGAGTGAAAATATTAGTCTTAAATGAGTTCAGGAAAATTGAGTAGAGTAATGAATAATCACAATTTCTGACAGATAGATTAAGTCAGCTCTTTTATGGTTGTTGCAATATGCATCGAAATCAAAATGTTGAGTTTTGCAAATAGCACCGGTATATAAGTATGTATATAGTGGACAAATACGTACTATAGGTAAAATGATAAAGGAATTTAGCAATAAAAAATACCATGACATTATAGAAGGGAAAGAATTGCAGCTTTATGTAATACATAGTTTATACATTGTTATATAACCACATCCTATCGGTTAAAACAATCATTGAAATCAAAACAAGAAAGGCTGACTGTATAAAAAAATTCGAGTAATAATTTGTATGCATATATAGTAATTTATAAAACTTTTATTGCAAAAATATAAACAATAAAGTATAAACAATTTTCAAGCTTGCTTTTACGTCTTACATAAAAAATCTTATTTCAAAGAAGTATGCTGCCATTTCTTCAGAATAAAATAATTATTGGATTGAATGATAAAGTTAAAATCCTTAGCTGACATATTAGCTATTTTGCTACACATTTATACATCACAACCATTAAAACCAGCGATTCAAACGGATAAATGGAGTGTTGCTAATTTCATTGTCATAACTGTCATAATGATATAAACGATGAAATTCATTTAGATAGAATTTTTCCTATAAAATTGAATAAAATTGTCTGCGGCTAAATCGCCTTTCTAATGATATCCGGTATTATGAAAGAAAAGAATTGAAATCCACTTACTTAATTGAAGACCGCTCCTCGGAGGATGTTTTAGATCCCCTTGACAATGAAACGAGCATTATTCTCATAACGATGATAAGGACAATAGAATTGATCTGAAAAATAAAGCCAGAGTAGGAAAATCAGTTCATGACAACTAATATAATAAAAGACTTAAAAATGATGCAAAATATATTATTTAGTAGTAAGAAATTTTATCTCATTATAAGCCAAATGGCACAATAAGCTATAGAAAATATACAAGGATTGACGATTTTAATTATTTATTGAAAACTCGAAGGATGTTTTATCATTAACACTTATTATCGGATTTTTATAAAGAAATAAATGATTAAATTAAAGATGGGAAAGTTTAATTCATAAACGTATAAAGCTTACATAAGTACCACGGGTATCAAAGTCATCTAATTTCAGTAAAATGCAGCTAAAATTTAAACCCTTCAAATATTTCAAAAGACATTTGACTATGATACAAAGAAAGAGGAAAAGGGTAACTTTGCACGTAAACGATATCTACGAAATCTTTTTTTTTATTCTGGCAAAGCATTTCCATTAAAAGAAAACAGGTATAGAGAACCAATCATGTTTCATCAAAATAACAATGTTTTCAGGTTGTTATGTTGATCTTTACGTAGATTTTAACCGTAGAATAATTCATTATTGATGTTTCTGTGATGTCAAGTCAAATTTTCTTATTTCAAATTTGTCATTGACATATAGCATTATTTTACTATGTTACTTACAACAATGACGAGGCCGACCGCTGGAACAAATGCCACTAATAACACCTTCTTTGTCAGCCAACACCTGTCATAGAAGAAAGGAAATGTGGCATAATATGACATCTAATTTCTCTGACAGAAATTTAAATCCTTTGACGTCGACTTGACGTAGTAAACTTGTGTACGTTTCTATTTATAAACATGGATCATATACAAATAGGCCAGAATTATTATCATCACAATACAAAATCGTAAGACAAAAGTTCTTGTTAAGCTGTTTTGTATAAAAATCAAATCACTTATTCAAGATAAAAACAATATTTTAAATATCATATTAGACAGTTCATAATAACCATTTCACTCTTTGTAAGATAATATGGCGTTAAATGAAGATACAAAAGAAATTTCTGGTCCGTAGTAATAATTTGTTGTATTAATCTCTATAATAATACTGACATAATTCGTTTGTAAGAATTGTATTATTTTCTTCTTATGTTAAAAGTTTTTAATGTTGGAAAGATGAGAAATTATAGGTTCGTACACGGGTCCTACTCCATAGTCATTGTGGAACAATCCAGCAGAAATACTAACTATCACCAGTGGTACCCCTGTTTGGAACAAATAAAAGTATGTTATAAAAAGAATATAGAGCAAATACTACGTAAAAGCTATTATGTGAAAGTCGAGCGAGGCAAGCGGTTTGCGACAAAGGAGTAAATCATTACCAACGTTTTCTTAGAATGTGGTAATTACTGGCTACAATTTCACATAATATGCTGTTTGAAATATGTTATATATGTGATTTTGGCATTTTTATGTAAGGCAGAGCTTAAAAAACTCTCGAAGATGCTTTGAAACGTAGATAATAACCTACATTATCACAAAACATTTGGTAATATATAATATTCAAGAAGTACTTGTCTGAGGGAAACATTTATAGTACATACACATATGGCAAAACCATTGTGTTAATATGCATGAAAGCTAATTTTCTTACAGTGAACTTTGTAATGTTCTAGTACAATACTCCACTTATTTGCATATTTTCAAGAAAGTTAAATACATTAAACAGAACATCAAAAATACAATATAAGGCGAAAACCGAAAGTAAATATCGTTCATTCATTACATTATTTACACATTTTGTTTAAAGACGTTTTATTTGAAAAACCGATTGGAAGTTCAATCAGTACACATACCCCATCCAATAGCAACATATAACTTCATGTAAGATCTTGACTTGAATACTTTAACCAGGACAAGGTAGAGATGAGCTCCTTCTACGAGCATCCAGCAGAACATTGCCACCAAGGAATAGTGTAAACATATTGCCATGGCCATACAGACATACTGGATAATTGAAATTGAAAAAATGATAATGGCTGAATGGCTGAGTCATGAAATGTAAAGAAATGTCAAGCAAATAAACATATTGTCATTGCAATAGAAACTGTAGTTGTGAATATAAAGGAAAAGAATTGAATCGGATCATGTAAATAAACTAATTGTCATTGCCATGCAAACAAAATGTATAACTGAAATTGAAAAAGGACATTGGCTCATTCATTACATGCAGACAAACATATTACCATTGCAATATAAATTGTACTTGTGAATATAAAGGGAAAAAACATTTAAAAATTGAATTGTGTCATGTAAATGGACATTGCCATTATGACACATACATGAGAAAAAATTATATTGACATAGGCGATGATATCTGCCGGTGAATATCACATCAAATTTAAAGTCTCACTAGTCAATAATTATGCCCCACTTCAATGAAGAGGGGGTATATTGCTTTGCATATGTCGGTCCGTCGGTCTGTCGGTTCTTTGGTCCGTCGGTCCGTAGACCAAATGGTTTCCGAGTGATAACTAAAGAATCCTTAGGCCTAGGAACTTCAAACTTGGTATGGTGATTGGTCATGACCAGTAGATGACTCCTATTGATTTAAGGGTCAAGGGGTCAAAGGTCAAGGTCATATTGACCTTGTAGGTAAAAACGGTTTCCGATAAATATTGCAATACAAATTGTACTTATGAATATAAAGGGAAAAGACAGTTCAGAATTGAATCGGATCATGTAAATAAACAAATTGTCATTGCCATGCAAACATACTGTATAATTGAAATTGAAAAAAAGGATAATGGCTGGGTCATGACATGCAAACAAACATATTACCATTGCAATAGAAATTGTACTTGTAAATATAAAGGGAAAAGACAGTTCAAAATTGAATTGTGTCATGTAAATGGACATTGTCATTGTACCACATAAAGGAGAAAAGCATATTTACATAGGCGATGTCATCTGCCGGTGAATATCACATCAAATTCAATGGCTTACTAGTCAAAAATTGTATGATATATTAAGGTTGCAAGTAGGTTTTAACTGATACCTTGTTTTCTGTGCGATCTATTCCAACAAGGAAGAAGGTTTGCACAAGAATAATTGTAATAGCAAGCTGCTCATGAATTCGAATTCTCTCATTTTTCAACCTGAAAAAATACATGTTTAAAGTGTTAATGTTCCGATAAAACGTTAACATTCCAATCTTCAAAGTAGGCATGAAGGGCACATTATGTCTCAGATTTTACGTCAAACAGGTCATTTGACTGGCCATTTTTTGACGAAAAACATAACAGTGTAATATAATAAAAGCGGCGCAATGCGATTAAACAAAACTGTTTAGTACCGTAAAAAATAAATATAAGTCGTTGCTACAGTTTATGGTGCTACTTATATCCATAATAACAAGATTATATTCTACGAATCGTTCATCTTAAACACTGAAAAGGAACAATATGCAGACTATTTTTTCTTGCTTTTTGTCAAGTTTGACAAGTAAAAACCATCGATGAATTTTGTTATTCAGCGTAAAACAATAAATAAAATACCTGAAGAATTCGAATACAATTATGGAAATCAAGCAGCCTAAGACTGAAAACGCTCCACCTCCATATGTAAAGTACGTCAAAATCTTGGAGTCAAGTTCATCTATTTTGTCCTGAAGAATAAATAGATACATTGAATTAGTGTAGGTTCAATACTGAATTTATTGCACGAGGAGTGTAGGTTCAATACTGAATTTATTGAACGAGGAGTGTAGATTCATTACATAATTTATTGAACGAGGAGTATAGATTCAATACTAAATTTATTGAACGAGGAGTGTAGATTCAATACTTAATTTATTGAACGAGATGAATAAAATAAAATTCGACTTATTTATGACAAAAGATGAATTTCATAGGTGATGAAGGTGGTGTTGGTAGTTTTCTCTCTGGATCACGGCAGTAAGCTACATTTGATTTACTAGAGCTCGGTTTAGCCACCATGATAATAAATACATTTAAATCTTAAAAGACACATCTGTTTCGTGGAAAGAATAACTGTTTAAATAACTTTTAATGGCCAATTTTACTTGAAACTAAAAATGAAAAAATATATGTATAAAATCACCTCCACATCGTAAATGTCCATCAAAACGGCAAAGTTTGTCAGATGTGTACAGTAACAAACCACGTGGGTATCATTACTTTCCTCAGAACTTTTGTAACATCCCTTCCTTAACCATCTATCGTCTGCCGACCTGACATATAAATATATCAAAAGTTCGTGAATATTCGGCATTATTCGCAACTTTACGTGACCAATCATGCGCTGGAATGGCTTAAATACTTGTCAACGCTTTCCATGTCAAGTAACGAGAACAAACATCTCCGAAATTAAACGATTTGTTCACAGATGGAATAAGAGGAATTATTGAATATTTGAATTTTTTTTTCTTAAAATTTTTAATAAAAAAAAAGATATCAACAATGGTGGTGGTGGTAGTTTTCACTCCGAATCACGGCAGTAAGCCACATTGAATTTACCAGAGCACAGTACAGCCACTGCATCGTTCCTGGGTAGACTGTCTAGCTATTTACCAGTACTAGTTGCCTTCACTTCTGCAAGGAACTGAAACTTCTTTACATATCAGAACAGAGGTACAGTGCAATTGACCGTAGAAAAGATTTCATGATCAATCACTACGTATGTGCCTGCGCCGTCCGGGAATCGAACCAGGGTCGCCCGATTCAAAGTCCAAAGCCCTATCTATTGAGCTAACCGGACGACGGAGATCAACTATATTTGTCGCTGCAACCTTTATAGTTTATACAACAACAACACGGAAAAAATATCAACAATAGCAAATCATGCCTGGCTAACATACAGAAGAACATGATAGAAAATAAAGTTTAAAACAATTCACTAGCGACCAACATGGGGACAGTTATGAAACATTAATATCTAAATAGTCGAATACATACATGTTATTACTAAAAATAAAAAAAAAATGTTATTTTTTTCTGCAGATTACCAATAGTATAAGCGTATAAATTTATTTTTACATTTCAAACTTCAGGAGAAGAAAAGGCGATAATCGTGAAATTTGAGAGATGTACTGCTGCACTTAAAATGGAATCAAATATTTATATGCCATATCGACATACAAGCGGTGAATAATTATAATCTTTTGTTACCAAGAAATATGTAATTTTGATAGAGAAACTAATACCTATAGATGCGACTGTTTTTCGTTTAGCACGAAACACCATAACGGTTATTTGAGTTTTATGTAACATATTAAAGAGCATTTATTTCGTCGGACACGTATGATTTGAGTTTTATATTACATATTAACAGATATAATTTGGCTTGGTATAATTACGACTGCCAATTAAGTTTCGCTTTTAAAAGAAATAATATCTACAACTGCTCTGTATAATAAAATATGTTTAAAAACAACATGTTTTGTTGTTGCGGCTCTTGTTGTTGATGGTGGCAGTGATGATGATGATGATGATGATAATGGTGGTGATGATGATGATGAAGATGATGTTGTTGATGATGATAATGATAATGATGATTGTTGTTGTGTTGTTCTTGTTGTTGATGGTGATGATGATGGTAATAATGATGATGATGATTTTATAGTTCTAACAACAAAACATATACTAACCTCGCCGACATGTTGAGAAAGACACACTTTTGATCTAGTCTTGAAGACAAGTTTGAATCCTATCCAAAAAAATGTAAATGTTTCTTCATTATATTTATGATATTTAAAATATTATCTACATATAGTTACGAACACTGTGAATGATTTTTTTTCATTTTTTAAAAGATACAAAATTATAACTGTAAAGATAAGATTGTTTCTTCTTATCTGGCAAAACGAATGGCGTTAAAATTACCGTTTTGATACCAAGTACAATTCAAGATCGTCTGAGCTAATTTTGTCTTTATAATAATATAACCCGGAAAATATTACTCGTAATTTTATTTAAAGATATACTATGCTCATCTTTGGGCAGAAATTTATTGGAATCTAGTCTTTCTGAATATATCTTATTTGAGTAAGTGAACTATGTTTGGGAAACTGCGTTCCCTATCACTTGTCAAACTAATTTGCATGACATTATGTAATCATAATGTGATTACCTGTAGTGTGTAGAGTTTAAAAGGTAACAAAGTTTCGTGTGTGTGTCCAAAAGATATTGATTTTACATTTCAAAAAAGACTTTAAAGTAATTATCAGGGTTTTGTTTTTAAATATCAAATTTGAGCATAAGATATTATGTATCTTTTAACAGAAAAATCATCAAACCTATATCGTGACTAGTGATCGTTATACTTTTAACACATATATGAGCCGCGTCATGACAAAACCAACGTAATGCGTTTGCGACCAGCATGGATGCAGACCACCTTGCGCATCCGCGCAGTCTGATCAGGATCCATGCTGTTCGCTTACAAACCCTTTAACAAGTAGAGAAACTGATAGCGAACAGCATAGATCCTGACCAGACTGCGCGGATGCGCAGGCTGGTCTGGATCCATGCTGGTCGCAAACGCATTACGTTGGTTTTGTCATGACGCGGCTCATAGTATGCATGGAAGCAGTATTTTACGTTACAACGGTCGAATAATATCGTTCATAAGGATAAGGACAAAACCTACCTGTAGAGAAAACGACAGCTTAACGGGATGTGTCAGCGTTTGGAAAACATCCTCTCCTACGTTCAGTACTTTCAGTGAAATAATTTCAGAGTTCAGTTGTTTAGTCACATTGTCGCTGAAACGATGTAACAATAACATTTAAAATTTAACTGCAACAACAACAAAAATAGATTAAACGTTCTTATTTAAATGTACTTACATGCATTATTACATGTAAAACCTGTTAATGCACTATAAAGTAAATTTATTTATTTATTTAATTATTTATTTATCTATCTATTATCGTAGATATCATAGAAATTTCGTTAGGCAAAACAAGACAATACATAGCTATTAAAGTGAATTGGTCTACAATGGAAGATCAGTAAAGATTCAACAATAATTAGGTTGATAGAATTAAGTGTCATACAAAATAAAAAAAAAACATATTCTTTTGTATATAGATGTTGTTGGCAAATGTGAGACATACCCGGGTGTAGATTTTCCGAGGTTTATGAAAAAACCATGGAAATTGCTTCAAAAACCTTGGAAATAAACCAGTTTTACAAGTTTTTTTTTTAATTCCGAGGTTTTTTTTAAAACCTTGGAAACTTTATCCAAGGTTTTTGTATAAAAATCCTTGGAAATAAAGAAAACCTTGGAAACTACCTCGGAATTAAACACTCTGCCAAAAATCAGCTCGGAAAAAAGCTTGGAAATAAGAACTTTGTCATTTTTTTTGCTCGGAAAAGAACTTAGAAAATATTACGTAAAATTTGTTGGAAACACTTTGCCAATATTTAGCTTGGAAATGACCTCGGATAATTGAACTTAACTAAATTTCATCTCGGAAAATGTTAAGGCATAATCATGATTTAACTTATAATGGGCATCAAAAGCAATAATCAACAGTTAAAGCAAACTAAGATAACAACCCGACTGTAGATTGCCAATGGATATTTTTTAATCCATGGTCAGAGCAAACAATTGTCCAACAGCATGGAAAGGAGAGATTTGGTCCAGGGAATCAGTTTTTAGTATGGACATTGTCAATGGCCAACTTCCTTTTCAATAAATTTTAACTTTAATCTTCTGAAGCCATTTTTTGGGGAGGAATCAATTAAAAAAATTTAAGCGTGAAAACATGGAAAAGTTAAATACAATGTAAATTCCTTGTTGCCATAAAATACCTTTTATTAATGGCTATAAAGGTATTGTAACTAATCAAAATAAGATAGAGATTATTCAAATAACTGATGATCAGAAAGACTTGAAAATTTTATTTTTTTTATTTTCATATTTTTTTTATTATTTATAATTATTGTTACTAGATATCTTCTCCATTTTTAAGAATAGATAAAAAGAGCAAAACTTATAATTATAGAAAAAGAAACAATCAGTGTTTATGTCTATTAGTTTCCAAATGCATCAGTATTTTTCCTGCAGTTTCTTTCTATATATAGACTTAACTTAGGGTTTCTTGACAGCCTGTAAGCAACACTGAAATAAGAATGCTATTAATCTTTAATATATGTTTTATGCCATATAAAATAGTATATTCTACTAAGTAAGTCTGTGACATACATTCAGATTACAATTTACTCTGCCATTAATTATGTGTACAATAAACATGGGACATAAGATTATCTTATGTCCCAGAATAAACATAAATAGTTATTAATTGTCCTTTAAATATAATTATGTACAATTGAATGTCTGAAATATAATAACCAGTATGCTTGTTAATTTCTTATATTTAGGATAAATAAATACTGCATCCACTAAGATTTCACACACAGAATATAACACACTGATCAGATAAAACTAATGGCACCCCAGGTGGTTCCCTTTATCTATGCATGATCAATCTTCTCATTGAGCATTCTGGGATAGACCAGATTGTTCCATGTGATTATTCAGGGGGAGTCTGGGTTTTTATACAATCCAAAACAGTCTAAAATGACACTGCAACTGTGATTCTCTTTCAAGAACTTATTATAATTTTCAAGTTTTACTTTTATTTATCATTTGATATATTTGTACCTTCAATAAATGTCAAAAAAAAAAATGATGATGGCTTTGATATTTTGGGATCACCCCTGTTTCACATTATGATTGCCCCTTCAGTTATACTGTTGAAAAATTTGAATCTCAGACATTAATGGGTCAAGTGGTTATAGTTGGAAATAGTGCAAACCTGGATTTATTTAAAAGCAATTATGGAGATATCTTGTTTTATTAATGTTAGGAAGCATATTTTGGAATTTTCAAAGAAAACATTATCTAAGTGTGACAAGATTCAGGAAATGTTTGGTTGTTGTAATTGAACCTAAAGATCAATGACCTGGGACAGGAAGATAAACAAAAGAAACAAGATAGTTAAAATGTTCAGGTAAATAATTTTAGATACATTTATGCATAAAATCTGTTGTTGTTTTTTTTTTCAAATAAGTATTAAATACAAACTATTTTAGATCTATATTTTTAACCTAAATGTAAGCTAGTTTAAATACAATTGTTTAGAGGATATTTTATAAGTATAAATGCTATGTTTGTCTATGATTGTATTGAACAAGATGAGTGCATTAAACTATGATGACATTATTTATAAACTTTCATCTTTCATCGATTATTTGAATCTACAAATTTTTAATTACAGAGTCAGCTTGTAAGCAAGTTTGCAGGACTGTTCCAAACTATCCAGCTTTGCTGTGTTTTATCATAGTATATTTAAGCAGAGGAATATACTGGAATGTCATTGGCATTGGCACCTTCAAAGTCAAGTGATTAAGGAAGCCAACTGTAGACCTGAGGAAAGGCTTCAAGGAAAATACTACAGTATGTTTTTGTTTTGAAACTAGGTTTTGAAAGTTTCAATTTGAAATTTGAATGAATCTGATTTTTTTATTGATACTTTGTTGGAAATGCTGTTAATGTTACATGATGACTCTCCAGCTTTATTGATGCAGATGTCACTTTGAGCAGACAGATTAATAATATCTGTCATATTTTGCGGTTCGGATCCGAATATCCGTCCCGAGGTGACCCGCCCATTGGGCGGTAACGAGGCTTGCAGAGTTACCGCCCATGGGCGGGTGGCCGAGGGACGGATATTCCGATCCGAACCGCAAACATATGTCAGATATTTTTTCTTGCATATTCTACCATATTCCATTATATTTTAAATTCTTTATCTTAAATTTCAATGGAAATTTATATCATAACAACCGTAACTACTTTCTTACAACAGCGTATGAATTACAACTTCATTCATAACGGTAAAATGACGTCATCCTAAGCATGCCATTGTGCAGCTTGTGACTCATCTGGCATCCCCCATGCCAGATGAAATTTCCGGCATGGGTAAAACTCACGGAAACGCCAGTCTGATATGCAAGAAACAATTAGTGTAGGCAATCGGAATCACCTTACGAAAAGCGTTATTTTTTGCAATATTTTTGGAGTGCTTTAGGTTGTAACATCCAGTATGACATAATCTAAAATAATAGTAACAGACATCGTTTCTTTTCTAAACATCGTAGAATTGTCACACTGCTTACCAAAGTTTTCTTGAAATCCTAACACTTAAAGTACTGATGAAGAAAAAATAGAAATCAACATGAAAAAAATTAAATTCACTATTTCAAAACAGTAGACAAACATTTAAAAGTAACTACAGAAAAGGTCATTTGAAAATATTAAAGCCTTCATTTTAAGCAAAGGTCTTAAACTTGTTACTTGTCATTCAAGTAGTTTTGGATCACTCAAAAGATGTATTTCTTTTCACAAAAGTGCTGGTTTTTTAAAACAATATATATCAACAGTGAACTGATATTTTTGTCTATGGAAACGTTTAAGGAACGTATCATTTTTTTTTATTGATTACTAAAAAAGAAATTAAATGATGTAATTCTGATTGCCTACACATACTGAACTGTCCTGAGTATAACCACAGGTGTTCCTTAATCCTGGGCTGGATAGCTCCCTCAGAGGGAAGAAGCCCATCCTGGCTTC